>NC_073692.1:30509526-30759526 GCF_029784155.1 Uranotaenia lowii
TGTTTTTACTCTCGATTCATCAGTGTTTTTTTAAATAATTCAGAAAATAGCTACTTTTCAAAGCGCGCGGCGGCTCAAATAGCTTAACTTCGATTCCTGGTGGTAAATCACTCAAAATAATTCTCATTTTGTCTAAAATGTTGAGGCATGTATGCATTTATATAATTTATCTTCGATCTTGGATTGATAAATGTTTGTGGTTTGAAAGTTAAATTGTATGCAAATGTGATAAAAATTAACAGCCGAACTTTTACTGGAACATTTCAACCTTCAACTCAGAAAACATAAATCTAGAAACGGCAAAGAAATTTCTCAAGACTCATCGGGAAACAAACTGCAAACTGCGAAAATGAACGGCTCCCCTTTCATTCATCCATTCTTAGGATGGTAGGAGGAGACTGGGGGACTGGAAATGTATTTTGATGGGCAAATTATGTAAATTACAGTGCGAAAAACGACTAAAATAAATAATAAATCCGACCTGTACGCTGAGCCGGGAGAAAAACCACCAAAGGGATTTACACCATTCACCAGTTCAGCCGGCGGTGGCGAGGCGCGATATCTCATCGTTCATCCGTTCGCATTATTGGGGGAGTTTTTTCCATATCCCAGATTACGGAAAGCCTATCTGTAGACCGACCCCAGAATTATATGGACCCTTGTTGTGTTGAAGGTAGTCGAAGAAGATTTTCATTCTGAGGTGGAGAAAAAAAGAGATAAGCAAGAAATGTGGAACGGGATGAATTCCTGTGGCAAATGGGAAATAGATTTCCATGAATTTTCTTTACAAACTTTATTCTGACCAGGCCGCCACTTTTTCCATTAATTTGAAAAAGAGGAGAGATGCAGGCGTAATCTCGTTTATGACGACCCCAAAGGAAGGGTTGTTGAATCGCGGAAAAAAAAATACAGAACACGTTTTTTTTCTTCATCGGGTTTAGTTGCACAGAATTTTAAAAGTTGAGCAAAACTGTTGATCCTGCATTCATCCAGCTGAGCCTTGCATTATATTTTATATTTATGCCTGGTTTTTTTTTTAGTTCGTCGATGGAATTTTGGGGGATCATGTGGGCTTCAATACAGCACCAAAAGTCGTAAATCGCAATCGAGTCGAAAAAAAAAACAGATGGGTGAATAAAATTATGGAGTCCATTTCGAGGGTTGAATCACATGTAGATACACAGATGTGTTGTGAATGCATATCAAAAGGTAGAAATTTTTTTATGTAGAATGATGATATAAAAAACGCAGCTCAAAGGATATGTTTTTTGAACAATGCGATTTGACTAATGGCTTTTTGGGTTGTTGGTTGATTTGAAAATAACAAAAAAAGGTTAACGCCATTTAAGCGTGACAGGAACATATTTGTTATGGAACAAAGTAATTGATGTGTCTGTTGATAAAATGGATGTTATAAACTATACAAGAAAAAAAAATCTTCCAATAGAAGAACACTCCGTTCAAATTTTACCAAAGCATTATCACATTATGAATAAATTTAATCCCTCCAATGGTTGAACCAGCTAACCAGGGTTAAATCGAAACCGATTAATTAACTTAGCTACTTAACAAATTGTGCCTCTGGCGCCCGAAACGGGGAGCAGATTGATGCAATAAAGCTAACAAGGTGTCTTGCTTCAGGTTTATTTGGCGAAACGCCTAAGAAAACAGACTTCTCCTGGTAGTGGATCGCAAATTGTATACCTTCATAAAATTACCGACACTGGATGGCTGGCTGCTCGGTGCTCAGTTTGTCCTGGTCCGGATCCAATTTAGGAAACAGACCCCGGAGGGTTGTTTTTCTTTACTTTCGCGCCTCATTTCCTTTTCCCCCATCAAACCAACCTCCGGAGCGATTGTTGCTTCCCCCATAGTTACCTGATACCATTGCACAGAATCTAAAAAGGAACGTAACATTGGTATTTACAATCCGACCCCCTCACCTCTTCCCATAAGTCGCTGCAGATGGTTTTATTTGCCGGTCGTTTTCCGGTTGCGCTAAGGTGAAGCCTCTTCCTTGGGGGGAGGATGCAGTTTTCCCGGTCTAGTCTTGTCTTGGCTAGAGTTGATGGTTTCGGTCAGTGTTTCTCAGACTACCAAAAATGACATAAACTGTAAAAATAACAAAAATGTTAAAAATTACAAAATTTGCAAAAAATTTAAAAAAATCAATTGCAAAATTTACAGAAATCAAATGGCAAAAATGCCAAACATAACAATAACGACAAAAATGACCAAAATAAAAAAATGACAAAAATGACAAAAATGACAAAAATGACAAAAATGACAAAAATGACAAAAATGACAAAAATGACAAAAATGACAAAAATGACAAAAATGACAAAAATGACAAAAATGACAAAAATGACAAAAATGACAAAAATGACAAAAATGACAAAAATGACAAAAATGACAAAAATGACAAAAATGACAAAAATGACAAAAATGACAAAAATGACAAAAATGACAAAAATGACAAAAATGACAAAAATGACAAAAATGACAAAAATGACAAAAATGACAAAAATGACAAAAATGACAAAAATGACAAAAATGACAAAAATGACAAAAATGACAAAAATGACAAAAATGACAAAAATGACAAAAATGACAAAAATGACAAAAATGACAAAAATGACAAAAATGACAAAAATGACAAAAATGACAAAAATGACAAAAATGACAAAAATGACAAAAATGACAAAAATGACAAAAATGACAAAAATGACAAAAATGACAAAAATGACAAAAATGACAAAAATGACAAAAATGACAAAAATGACAAAAATGACAAAAAATGACAAAAGTGACAAAAATGACAAAAATGACAAAAATAACAAAATGACAAAAATGACAAAAATGACAAAAATGACAAGAATGACAGAACTGACAAAAATGACAAAAATGATAAAAATGAAAAAAAGGTAAGAATGACAAAAATGACTAAAATGTCAAAAATGACAAATTACAAAAATAACAAAAATTACAAAAAATGACAAAACCGACAAAACGTGACAAAACGTGACAAAAGTGACAAAAATAATAAAAATGACAAAAAACATAAATGACAAAAATGACAAAGATGACAAAAATCACAAAAATCACAAAAATCACAAAAATCACAAAAATCACAAAAATGACCATAATGACAAAAACGACAAAAATGTCAAAAATGACAAAAATGACTCAAGTAACAAAAATGACAAAAATGACAAAAATGACAAAAATGACAAAAATGACAAAAATGACAAAAATGACAAAAATGACAAAAATGACAAAAATGACAAAAATGACAAAAATGACAAAAATGACAAAAATGACAAAAATGACAAAAATGGCAAAAACGACAAAAATTACTAAAATGACAAAAATGACTAAAATGACAAAATTGACAAAAATGGCAAAAATGGCAAAAATGACAAAAATGACAAAAAAAAAATGGAAAAAATGATTAAAATGGCAAAAATGAAAAAAATGACAAAAATGACAAAAATGACAAAAATTACAACAATGACAAAAATGACGAAAATGACAATGATGACAAAAATGACAAAAAGGACAAAAATGACAAAAAAGACAAGAATGACAAATATGACAAAAATGACAAAAGTGACAAAAATGACAAAAACGATAAAATTGATCATAATGTCAAAAATGACAGAAATGAGAAAAATGACATAACAGCCAAAAATGATTAAATTGACTCAATTATCAAAAATGACAAAAATGGGAAAAATTGGAAAAAATAGAAATATGACAAAAATAACAATAATGACAAAAGTGACAAAAAATGACAAAAATCGACGAAAATTTCACAAATGACATAAAAAGCAAAAACGATAAAATGACAAAAATTACAAAAAATTAAAAAAAAACAAAAATGACAAAAATAACAAAAATGACAAAAATTAAAAAAATAAAATAAATTTAAAAAATGACAACAATGACAAAAATTACAAAATTGATAAAAACGACTAAATGAAATATACAACAAAATGTTAAGATGACAAAAATAACAAAAATGACAAAAATGATCAAAATTACAAAAAATAACAAAATGTTAAGAATGACCAAAATGTCAAAAATGACAAACATGACAAAAATAATAAAAATGACAAAAATGGCAAAAACTGCAAAAATGACAAAAAATGCTGAAAATGACAAAAATATCAACAATGACAAAAATGACAAAAATGACAAAAATGACAGAAATGAAAAAAATGACAAAAATGACAAAAATGACAAAAATGATAAAATGGACAAAAATGACAAAAAATACAAAAAGACAAAAATGACAAAAATGAAAAAAATCAAAAATGACAAACATGACAAAATTAAAAAAATTACAAAAATGAAAAAAATTACAAAAATAACAAAAATTACAAAAATGACAAAAATTACAAAAAATGACAAAATGACAAAAATGATAAAAATAACAAAAATGACAAAAAAGACAAAAATTATAATTTTTTGTTTTAAAATGACAAAAATGGCGAAAACTTAAAAAAAATTTCAAAAATGACACAAAAAGATATAATAAAAAAAATTATATGAATGACAAAAATGACAAAAATTTCAGAAAACGACACAAAGGCAAAAATGACAAAAATGACAAAAATGATAAAAATGACAAAAATGACAAAAAGAAACAAAAAATTAGAATGACAAAAATGACGAAAATGACAAAAAAAAAATGACAAAAATGACAAAATAAAAAGTACAAAAATGACAATAATGACAAAAATTACAAAAAGAAACAAAAAATAAGAATGACAAAAATGACGAAAATGACAAAAATGACGAAAATGACAAAAATGACGAAAATGACAAAAATAACAAAAATGATAAAAATGACAAAAATGACAAAAATGACAAAAATGACAAAAATGACAAAAAAGACAAAAATAACAAAAATGACAAAAATGACAAAAATGACAAAAATGACAAAAATGATAAAAAGAAACAAAAAATAAGAATGACAAAATGACAAAAAGGACAAAAATGACAAAAATGACAAAAATGACAAAAATTACAAAAATGACAAAAATGATAAAAATGATAAAAACGACATAAATGACAAAAATGACAAAAATGACAAAAATGACAAAATGACAAAAATGACAAAAATGAAAAAAAAAAAAACAAAACAAAACAAAAATGACAAAAATTATGAAAATGACAATATTGATGAAAATGACAGAAAAAAACAAAAATGACAAAAATGACAAAAATGACAAAACTGACAAAAATGACAAAAATGACATAGATGACAAAGATGACAAAGATGACAAAAATGACAAAAATTACAAAAATAACAAGAATTACAAAAATTACAAAAATTAAAAAAATAATAAAAATTACAAAAATTACAAAAATGACAAAAATTACAAAAATGGCAAAAATAACAATTATCTACAAAAATTACTAAACATGTAAAAAGGGCAATAATGACTAAATTGACTAAAATGCAAAATTATCAAATTGACTAAATTAACGAAAATGAGAAAAATTACATAAAATGGAAAATTACAAAAATGACAGTAATGACAAAAAATAAAAATGGACAAAAATTATTAAAATTTTAAAAATGATGAATATTAATCATCAAAAAATCAATTTAAAAATTAACAGACATGAAAAATGTTGATCACAATAATTAAAATAATTTCAAAATTGAAAAAATTTTTTTTCTTTTTTTCATTCATGTTTGATTTTTTTCCTTCGGTTTTTGTCAGTAATGATTTTTTGTCCTCACTTTAGTCATTGATCTTATTTGTGTCAATTCTAGTATTTTTGTAATAATCGTGTTTGTTTTTTATTTTAAACTGTTGTGTTATCAATTTATGTTCCTCGTTTTTTTAATTTTTGTACTTTTTACATTTTTTCATTTTTGTTGTTTCTTTCATTAGCCCTTATCAAGTTATTTCTGTCTTTGTCATCTTCGTTATTTTTCTGAAGTATTCTTGGTGTTATATTTGGCATTATGTTGCTCCTCTAATCTTTCTGACATTCTTGTAATGTTTTCTTGATTTATGTTATTCTCCATGTTTTTGTTTATATGATGTTATTTTCGTCGTTTTTTTTCGAATTTTGCTATGAGTTTTGTCGTTCTTGGTGTTGTTAAAATTTTATTCATTTGTCCCCTTTTTTCATCCATGTTTTTCCATTTTCATCCAGGTTTGAAAAAAATTTATGATATTTTTGTCATCCTTTTAGCCAATCTTTTAATTTGTTGCCAATATCTTTTATAGATAGGTGTATAGATTTATTTCGCCAAACATCGTAGGCTACAAACATGGTCTAAAAGCTAGCAGTTACAATCTTAATATTAACTTACATACTAGAATGTTAGGTCCTGAAGTCAATCTATGTACTGGTAATTTTTATTATAATTCTGCATTAGACAATTCCTTGGACTAGTTTTTCCATAACCAGTTCGAGCGGTGATTTAAATGAACAGATTTCTTGCTGTGTGGTGGCGGCTCATAGAATACTACCACTGGGATACTGGTCCACGTCGTAAAAGGCGACTTATCCAGTACTTCCCATATGCGTTAGTCATTCTTCAAATGCGACTATCACATTGGGAGGGGGGAATCTTGGCTTGGTTCTAAGCCAAGTTTCTTCAGGGAGGATTCACCAATTGTGCTTATTGCTATTAATGCGCATGCACGAGTTGTATTCTCCTAAATTTTGTAAACACCCGCTTCAAGGTGGTTCTGTGCCTGCGGGCCCCAAAGTGGGGTTAGGAGGGTGTATAATAATCCTATCTTAAGCAGAACGTTGTTAAGGTCTGCACTATAGCCAGGCACTGGTGCAAAGGGCCGTATTTTTCCTGGCAACTCGTGGGATTCAGATTATACACACGATTTTAAAATTTTCATCCTGTATGGGATACCCCGCTTCATGCGTCGATATGAAGGTGCAGAGGTTCTTGTGTGTGATGGAAATATGTGTGGAATTCTTTGATAGAAATGCTTTCTATTAAGGTTGCACAGATAAATCTGCAGCACAAAAGAACCGCTACACTGAACTTATGTCGTTTAATCCTTAATGGAACTGCATCAATCGCCTTGGTCCAAGAACCCTATTTCCGAAATGGAACTTTTTACTTAGGGAATTTGCTCAAACCAAACTTTACTGTGTTCAGTGTAATTCGAATGACTAATGCCCGAATAATGCCTCGTGCATGTATATTGATAAACAATTTTTTTAAATGCAACACTTATACCCAATCTAACAACAAGAGATATTTGCGTCGTTCAGGTTTCGCTGCCTGATAGAAAATACGTCTACTGTTCAGCATACTCACCATATGAACAATCATTCCCTACGGATGATTTAAAAAATGTCATTTCATTCTGTGAATCACAAAATATACCTCTTGTAATTGGCTGTGATGCCAATGCCCATCATTTTGTATGGGGTAGCTCAGATATCAATCTGAGAGGCTTAAATTTAATGGAATATTTAAGCAGCACTGATTTAGAAATTCTAAATGTAGGAAATAAACCAACTTTTGTTAGGTGTGACAGAGAAGAGGTGATTGACATCACACTTTGTTCTAGAACAATTTCTCAGGAAATTTCAAATTGGCATGTGTCTAACGAAGAATCGATTTCTGACCACAGGTTTATCTATTTTGAACACTCAGGTGAGTTTTTAGAAACAATTACATTCAGAAACCCAAGAACAACTAATTGGGACCTATATTTGGAGCATCTTGCTATTAAATTTCATGGATATACACCTGAAATTACTACTCCTTCTGAGTTGGATGAAATGGTTGCAAAAACCACCGAAATTATTTTAAATTCTTATGAAGAAGCGTGTCCCTTACGAACGTTGAAATTCAACAAAAACAGTACACCATGGTGGAACTCAAATCTCAGTAAATTACGAAAAAACTGCAGACGCTCTTGGAACCGAAGGCGCACGGAAAGTTTTGATGCTTTCAAGTTGGCTCGCAGAGCTTACCGGAAAGCAACAAGAGCTGCCGAACGCTCAAGTTGGCAGAGCTACTGCACAAACATTTCAAGCTTGCACGAAGCAAGTAGGTTAAATAAAGTCTTAGCCAAATCAAAAGATTATCAGGTTTCATACCTTAAAACCCCTAGTGGTGATTATACATCAAACGACGAAGAAACATTAAGTTGTCTATTCAATACTCACTTTCCAGGATGTGTTGATCAAGATTCATCGATAGAGCCTGAGTTCTTTTCTGGAAGTCTAGATTCCTTGCATTTTGCTCGGAAAATAGTTACTACAGAATCGATCAAATGGGCAATCGATGGTTTTGCTCAATACAAATCTCCTGGAAGTGACGGTTTATTTCCAGTTTTGCTTCAAAAAGGTTTCGATCATTTCAAACACATATTAAGAAAAATAATGATAAGCAGTTTTGCTCATGGATATATTCCTAAACTTTGGCGGCAGATAGCCGTGAAATTCATCCCTAAAGGGGGACGATCATCATACGACGAAGCCAAAAGCTTTCGTCCTATTAGTCTAAGTTCATTTCTATTAAAAGCACTTGAACGTTTAATTGATCATCATATCAGGCAAGAATGCCTTGTCCAACATCCGCTTAATGCGACACAACATGCATACCAAACAGGAAAATCAACATTAACTCTTCTGCACAACGTAATACATAATATTGAAAATAGTTTTGCACAGAAAGAATCATGTCTAGGAGCATTTCTAGACATAGAAGGAGCATTTGATAATGTCTCGTTTACATCAATAATGGATGCGGCACTACTTCATGGAGTGCCTAGTGTTATAACTAACTGGATTAGCGCAATGCTAAGTAACAGGAATCTTCATTCGTCTTTAAGACAGGCTTCAATAACAAAAGTTAGCACACGTGGTTGCCCACAGGGTGGTGTACTATCACCTCTTTTGTGGAACCTAGTTGCAGACGGCTTGTTGAGAAAACTCAATGACCGTGGAATACCAACCTATGGATTCGCAGATGATTATCTTCTGCTGGTAAGAGGTTTGTGCATAAGCACATTATTTGATATAATGCAACAAGCTCTGCGCTCTGTTGAACGATGGTGTTCTCATGTAGAACTTTCAGTTAATCCTCTAAAAACTAATATTGTTTTATTTACTAAAAAACGTATCACCCGCGGGGTGCGCCCTCTGCTGTTTTATGGTTCCGAAATCACCGTGTCTAATCAAGTTAAATATTTGGGTGTCATTCTTGACTCCAAATTAAACTGGTCTGATCACATCGAATTCAGAATCAAAAAAGCATGCATGGCCTTCGGACAATGCCGACGTGCAATCGGAAAAAACTGGGGACTCAAACCCAAACATATTCACTGGATTTACTCCACAATAGTAAGACCAATTCTGGCCTATGGGTGTCTAGTGTGGTGGCAGAAAGGAGAAGTTGCAACAGTTCGGACTAAACTAAATCACCTTCAAAGAATGTGTCTCTTAGGGATGTCCGGATCGTTCACTACAACTCCTACTGCAGCACTAGAGGCTCTGTTTTCTATCAAACCTCTACACTTGTTCCTAAAACAGGAAGCCTTCTCATGTGCTTTTCGTCTACAGGCAGTTGGTCTCTGGCTGTCAGGAAATATCGAAAGATCATCGAGTCATACAAATGTGTGGCCTGAATTAGTTAGATTAAACAAGTTTAATCTAGCGCCAAACGATTTAACACTCTCGAGTAGTTTTCCCTACATGGGGTTCAAAGTCAAATTTCCTTCTCCTCAAGAATGGTTATCAGGTTTCGTAGAGGACCAAATGTCCTCTCATATTGTATTCTATACTGACGGCTCATTATCAAACGGCCGTGCAGGTGCAGGAATTTACTGTCACGAGTTGAACATAGAATATGCTCAACCTCTAGGAAAATATTGTACAGTCTTTCAGGCTGAGCTATATGCTATTATGTATGGAGTGCAAATTGCACTTCAAAAGAAGATTATGTTCAGAACAATTTATTTCTGTTCAGATAGCCAAGCAGCTATCAAATCACTCAGTGCTTCCAGTTCTAGATCAAAACTGGTAATCGCATGCCAGAAAGCAATCGAAGAACTTGCTGGAGGCAATGGATTAAACCTTCTATGGGTACCCGGACATAAGGGAATTTTTAGAAACGAATGCGCCGACGAACTCGCTAGAGCTGGGTCGGAAAAGGAATTTTACGGACCAGAGCCGGCTGTCCCAATATCGCCATGTTGGTTCAGAAACCAAATTCAAACTTGGTCCTCTAACCAGCATGAACGATACTGGGAAGAGTTGGACACTTGTCGTCAAACTAAATTATTTTTAGAAAAACCATCTCCAATTATATCGAGTTACTTATTATCTTTAAATAAATCTCATTGCAGCATCTTGATCAGAGCACTCTCCGGTCATTGTAAACTCAACTATCACATGCACAACATTCAGCGTGCTGAATCTCCAGTATGTGGTAGTTGTGAATCAGATGTGGAAGATCCCTTCCATCTTATATGTAACTGTCCCTCATTTGCCAGACTACGTTTTCGTACTCTGGGATCTTACGCTTTAAGCGAATCTGAGTTTAAGAAATTAAACTTAAAAAACATTCTATAATTCCTTACCGAATGTAGAAAAGAGCTTTAATGCTAATAATCCCTAGTGGAAAGGCTTTATGCCATCTTAAATAGATTGAATTTATTTCTTCCTTTTATAGGTTTTTCAGGTTTCTCAGGTAAATGATGAAATCTTGGATAAAAAAAGGCTAGGCACAATTTTCCCGTATGTTTGGATAACGTGCCGCTATTAAGCCTACCCCCATTCTGATACCTGGACTAGTTTTTCCATAACCAGTTCGAGCGGTGATTTAAATGAACAGATTTCTTGTTCTTAACTGGAGACACATAAAATAAAAGTTTAATAGATTCAGTAGATAAGCTGATTAAACACACTGATTAATTATGTCGTTTACAAACGAGAATGCAGGAAAGTAAACAACGTGATTCGTACCTTGGCAATTGATCCTGAGATCATCCTAGATTTCGTAAAGCAAATAGAATAAATTGTTTCTGAACGGAAACTTGACGATTTTTGTGAGAAATTTGAAAGGGGGACCATACAATGCTGGAGTAGGACTAGTGTATGGATCAGACATAAGCTGTGTACAATGTTTTTACTGTAAATGGGTCTCGGAATTTATAACTAAATCGTTTTCTAAAGCCAAGTAGACTATTTGATTTCTGAATTAATTAATTAAATTGATCTACAAAGGTAAGTTTTGAATCCAATATAATACCTAGATCTCTTATCTTGCCGAACATTTTTCACGTTAAGTTCATGAAGGCTTTTGGTGCAGTATTTGTAAAATACGTTATATTTTTCAACAACCTGAAATCTGCTTCGTTATTTAGTTTCATATAAAGCTTCATATCGTCTGCATATATAAGTACGTTTAGCTGATTCAGTAGACAGATGAGTAATGTCATAGACGTATATAAATAAATAATAAAGGAACTAAATGAGAGCCTTGAGGCACACCATATGTAACGAAGATGCTTTTCGAAAGTAAACCATTGAATCTGTTTTTATGTAGTTTATTATTTATCATAGATATGATTTTTGAAATATTGTTTATCGCCGCGCTTTAATGTGATGAATTAAATCACAGATGTGATTTTTGTAATTTTATGCACGCAGAGAAAACTAGGCTTTTGAACCAAAACAAAAATGATTTTGTTTCAAAACATTCATTTTTTTGAATCTAACTCCTGTTTTATTTGAACCAAAAACTTTTGTTTTTGATTCAAAAAAATATTTTTTGAAACAAAGAATTAATTCTTTTAACTAAATATTTTTGGATTTTGAATTTAAGCAAATACTTTGATTCTAAATTAATGTTAATTGAGCTTATTTCTTTTAAAACAAAGTCAACTTTTTTTGAACCAAAGGAAAATGTTTTTAACTTGAAGAAATGATTCCTTTAAATAAAAACTTCAGCCTTTGATTCAAAAGATATTTTGATTTGCCTTGCAAGAAGAATACAAAACCGAAAAATCGAATCAAGTTTGGCTGGTCGTGTGAAAATGTAGTTCAGAGTTAGCTATATTAGAAGGATTCAGGATGAAGTATGGTAAGTATGTTAATTAAAGAGTGAATATCGAAGATTTTCTATAAGTGATTGCGTTTTTACAGAATCAGAGCCGAACGATGGTTTCCGTGGATGCCTCAACCGAGATGAAAGCTGCGCACGATGACACCGCTCCAAATCCAGCGGTGGACCGGATCGATGATAGTGAACTAGTTTGTGGCCAAGTGTTTCATCTGTTGTAAATAAAAATAAATTTAACATATAAACTTCTTTCTTTTTATTTTTTGAAATTCCTAATAGGAATTTCAAAACAACAGGAAATATGTCCTCCAATTGGAATAAATGGAAAATGGTTCAATGAACCAATCTTTTTAAATCTAAATCTAAATAACATTGTGGCGAACGAAAACAACTTTGTATCAAATGAAACTGTTTTTTGTTTCAAAGTATTAAGATTTTGATTCAAAGATTTTTCAAAAGAAAAATTCTTTGAAACAAAGGAAAATGCTTTTGAACCAAAAGAATTTTTATTTGTCCCAAAACCAAAGGAAAAAATCCTTTGTTTTTGTGGCACTTTCCTTTGAAATAAAAAACCTTTTCGCTGCGTGTGTCATAACTTCATTTTGTTTTATCTAAAACTGTAGTTTTGGATAACAAAAAAGTGTATGAATTATTGGCCGATCGTTGTCTTCTGAACAAGATACGTTTCGAAGATTAATTCGATAATTCTTAATTTGCGAACCACTGGTCGGGATGAGTTTGATTAAACGAAAATATTCAGCCGGTAGTGGTCGGTTGTTTGCTCAAACATCATCGCGCAGTTGGTGAAATGATTCCGTGTAATTTGGACTTGGGAGGAGGGTTATATTCCAGGTTGCCAAAGAAGCACCAACAGTGTTTGTTGATGTTTTCAAGAGGATGACTTGATTACAATTACTTATCAAGGTGAGATTGCTCATTGCAGTGGGAGATGGTTAGAGGGACTTTTCATAGAGACGCCAAAGAAGAGGTCGGGAAACAATTAGCTATAAATTTTCTTATCGATCCTCAGTTATTCAAAAGGGTTACCAAAAGGGGTTTGTCACGTACCACCCCCGCAGCTAATCAGCATTAACCCCATTGATTAAAGCCACCGTTCATGTTTTTGTGTGTGACACACGTCAACAAAAAGAAAATAGAGAAAATAAAAAAGAAAAAATAAAGCTACTACGAAAGTTGATTGATGAACTCGACATGACGGTGAACTGACGCGCAAGCAAAGGGGTCGATTGTTTACTGAACTAAACAAGTTGAGTTGCCAACGTCGTCGTCGTCGTCGTCGTCCTAGAATGGGTACGTAACCCACTGGCAACAACTTGTTATGCGTAACAGCGAATGCAGAAACTGATGGTTGTTGGTTGATGTTACTATGTGAGCTCCCCCGGTTGGGTGTCTATTTAGTTCGTTTGGGATGGCATGGCCTCTGTCACCATGGAAGCGACAAGTTTTTTTTTTAACGTTTCTGCCCAAGTTTCTGAAGCGGATTGGTAACTCAGGAAACGTATACGTGGTTTGTTTACTATGCCGAGTTTTGGGTTCTCGAGTGTGCGCAGTTTAGGCTTTTGGAACGAATATTCTGTGTTAATAATACAACACGGTATCGCATGAACTCGTGAAACCTCTGAACATTGTAACAAATTTTGTTCTTTTATAAATATTCTGCATCTGTGATAGTAATCCTAGTCCATTTTTTTAAACTTGAGTTTTCTTTTCTTTTCAGGTATGTTTGAAATATTCACATCGTTATATTCTATCCTTGAGTAAGTAATTTGATTTAAAAACGCCCTCAGTAGTAGGTAGGTAATTTTGATCTTTTTTTCATTTCATTAATGAAGAGCCTACCAAATTTGATCACAGATTCATTTGTTCGTGGTGAAATCAAATATTGCCTTGAAAAGGATGGAGTATTGTAAGGCAGTTTAAAATGATTTCTATGTGTTCTTTGTTTTTTTTTTTGAACAGGAATTAACTGAAACATCTCAAAATGCTTAGCAGTTTTGTTTACTCGAAGCAGTTGAACTAAAATACAGTCCAGATTATTCTTCATCGGTGAGATTATAGCAAGGATTATCAGTGTTCGTGCATCACTCAGTTTATACCGACAAGTAAAGCTTGCTTCAGATAGAATTGGAACAAAAACAATTGCCTGTATTCAGTTATTTATTATTGGCATACCACTCAGGATGGCCACCCATTCGGGGAAATGCGGGCAAAAGTCGGGATTTTTTGGCTCAGTTGTTCGAAGAAGTTTGGGCGAAACAAGTATAAATGGATTGACAGTTGATCACGCGTCTCTTTCTAATTGACATCGAGCGATTTCTACCAAGTTGAAACGGATCCTCCTGTCGAGTTGGATCCGTTTCGACTAGTTCAACTTGCTTTTTCAAACAAGAGGAGAAAAAGATTAAGAAAAACAATCCAAATTTTAAACGAAGTTTACCATCGATTTCCCAGTCGGTATTCGACATTGTTACTATAGCTGTAGATAATAATTTGCTAGGACCAACATTTTTTTTACGGCCGCTTCGACTGTTGAGTTCTTTTTACGCAAGTATCAGACAGAGGCACCGATTGTTCCATTTCTTTTTGATGATTTAACCGGGCTTGTAAGAGCGTTGATGGAAATAGTTGTAAAGCCTGAAAGACTAAACGTAAAATCAAAAACACTTGTTGTAATTAAACTGTCATAAATAAATTTTTCTTCACCTGGAAGCGTAGAAATTGGATCCTCAGCTAAATTGGCAATTTAGCACAAAAAGAGTCTGGTCATGTTTCCGACAAGGATTGTATTCAGAAAAAGCTATCGTTCGTTTTACTGTAGATTTTAGAATAAAATGGCTATACGATCTTCCTTGATTTATCCCATCATTCGGTTTTTATCGTGCGTCAATCTCGATTTGATTGTCAACTATCTAGATATTGCCAAAAAACGTTTGGAGCTGTGTCTGGAAGTATTCGTTGACAAGCAACACTTAAGTGGAGCTTGTGCCTATAAAATTAAGATCGAATTCGGACAACTATGTGCAAAACCTTTAATAAAACATCATTATCGGGATACCGAATAAAAACACAACGATTGGACATTTTTTGGATGCAACTTAGAAGTCCTTCAATTTGACGACCTTATTGAAGAAAATTCTAATTTTGTCTCATGACAACGCGACGATAGAAAGAGGCTTTTCCGTTAACGCGAAATGCATAGTTGGAAACCAAACTGTTGACAACTGGGAGCACTGCAGGAGGTGCACTTTGCGACGAGGATCGTCGCTGTCAATCAAGTGACGTTTAGCTGTTGGGCGGTTTTCGGATCGTCTATTTCGCTGAATCATCGGTACCAGAAGCATCGACGAGAGTTATAAAAAGTTAAAATTCTAAAAGTTATAATTACTATAGTTTCCAAAGTTTATTCTTTCTAAGTAAAAGTTTATCGCATTGTATCTAGTTCCAAACTTTGTACCAACATTATAGGATACACATGCAGGTTTGTCTTTCCTATTAAGTAACATTTTGCATTTACCTAACCTTAAAATGTTTAACAGGGATAACAATCAAGAGGAACTATAACTTGTTCAAACGTGGTAAAACTATACCTGATTTACTGATTCTGTAAGTTCCTATAATTATATTTCCAAATGCACAATCTAAAATACAAAATTTTGCAGTTTAAAGCTGCTCAGCATCTGCTATTGAAAATCAGTTTTTTCATTACCACCACGTCCGGAACACAAACCGAGGACAGTCTGACAGCCCAACGTATCGTGTACGATAGAATCAACATGGCAGGGGGATTTACAGCTATAACCGTAACGAAACCGTTAATCCAGTATGCTCGCAATTCTCACTGGAGGTATGCCGAGTCCTTAAAAGCAAAAAAATGGAGGAGATTCTGAAACAAACTATTGCAAAACGGAAGGCATAAAAGTAAGCGAGAGGCAAAACAACTGAAGGCGAAAAAAATGAAGGTGCTATCAGAAGCGCAGAGAGAGGCAAGCTTGATGGACGAAAAAATAAATATACTTAACACTAAACATACCGACACTTTGTATATGCGGTCAAATGACGGCAAACACCATTTTCACTAAAACTCTCTTGTTTCTCAACCGGTTTCTACTATATAGTTTTGAAAAGCTTATAACTTGACTCAAATATGCTTCTCAGACAACTTTCAGCTACATTCAACTCTTTTAAAGTTATTTGAGGTTCAACAAATTTTTAATGAAAAAACATGCTTCAAGATAAAGGCTAATCAGTTATTAAGTGCTCGAAAAAAATTTCACTTAGTGCCTGAGAAAGCTGAAATTAGAAGCTGAATGTTGCACATATGTATGGAACATTTTTTTAAATTTTTTTAAGATCATGGCCACAAAAAATGTAAAAAAGTTGTGTAAAACCCGTACTTTTCAATCAATCATCCGCCAAAGCTGTTCTTGTTACAGCAGAAAAATTTTAAAAATTTAATTGGAAAGTTGACGTAATTTGTCACATTCTGGCATCTTTAGATTTTTAAAATACGAAATACATAATTTATGACGACTTTTTATCAATTGGGATTTTCTGAGACAATTCCTACACCGAAATTCAGCTTAGCACTGAATTTTGAGTATGTTAACGTTAGGTGTAGGCAATAAAACTATATGCAAAAGAAAGCAAATTTCATACCGGTTCTAGTGATCAGCTTTCTCAGGCACTAAGTGAAATTTTTTTTCGAGCACCTAATAACTGATTTCCAGCTTTTTTCCTGGAGCATGTTTTTTCATAAAAATTTTGTTGAACTTCAAATAACTTTGAAATAGTTGAGTGTAGCTGAAAGTTTTCTGAGAAGCATATTTGAGTCAAGTTATAAGCTTTTCAAAACTATAAATTTTGTACAAATCGGTTGAGAAACAAGAGAGCTTTAGCGAAAATGGTGTTTGCCGTCATTTGACCACTCGCGGTATTAATAGGTGTACCACATGCGTTATTCGAAAACCACAACACTTAGAAAAAATTAAAAAATGCAAAAACACTTGCATTTTGAAAATAAAAATAGCCCTGTCGTTAAATTTGCGAAAAAAAATTTCTATAAGGCGTAATCATCATTTAAAGTTCCAAAACCGTCATTTGACTGCCTCTGGTACGTTTAGTGTTAAAAATACCTGAGAAACAAATCCAGTGGAAAAACGATTACCAAACAAAGTTTAATTAATAATCCTTTTTCTTTTCCGGACAATCTTATTTGCTTAACATTTTCGACTCGAGTGACATAATTTTAAAAATTAATTTAAAAAATAGCCCTGCATATCAATCTAATGATTTTTCGTTTAATTAGTAAAAATAACTGAAAAAACCATTGAAAGATCATTCACCACTAAAAGAAAGCTTTATCGATTCTCGTTTATATGGTTTCAAAAATAGATATTTGGAATTTTGTTTGGTTTTCTGTTTTATAAAATCGAGAATTTCGTGTGACCATGCGGGAAAAAAGCCGGGAAAAATTCGCGAAATCAAAAATTGATTTTGAGTGGCCACCCTGGGCAGAACTGGGGGCAGTTGAGTGGATCAAAGATTTTCGGAACAAACTGGACTTCTTCCCCTGCATTCCATTCTTCAACGACTCTGCTGTAATGACAGCTTGCCAAATCTGGCCAAAACATTATGGGATGGTCGTAGGATCGAATGAACGGCAAAATTCGATCTTGGAGACACTCTTTTTGGTACAGTTCCGACATCATTATCTTATTTGTAACGCAAACTTTTGTTTCGCTGGAAATGCCCTGCCAAATCATAAGTTTTCGTGCAAATTTGTCGGCAAAAACAAACTTAAATTTGACTGGAACATTCCCCCGAGCTGTTGCCAAGTAAAATTTTTAACCTGGGATTTGCTCGGAGTCAGTTTTGACATAGGTTTATCGTCCATCAGAAGACACCCGTCGAGCTTGGTCAGCACCTGGTCGTATAGCTTCCGGGCACGGGCTATTCTGTTTTATAATCCGTTATGACTGTTTTGCTAGTTCAATACAACTTGATTCCTTCCCGGAGTCGAATTCTCTTCGCGGTACTATGGGTAGCACCGAATTTTCTAGTCAAGGTCCGACAGATTAGAATTTCTCTTAATCGTTTTCCAAATTTACCACGCAATTTCCGGTCGACAGTTCCACTACGACGATTGACTTGAAGCTTCCGAATCGTCGTCAATATTCTTTTATACCGTTCGATAACGCGCCATATGGTATCTCTGGGCAAATTCTGGGTCTTGTTGCTCTTCCGAAGTCCCGCTTCATTATTGCCCAGTATTCCGAACTTCGGACAGCTTGTAGGGATCATGTCTTTTGGAACAAAATGGACAGAATTGGCCTCATACCACTCCAGGACACTTTTAGAATAGTGGCATGATGCCAAATCTGACCAAAATAGCGGAGCTTCGTCGTGCTGCTGCAAGAACGGCGAAAGGCCATTTACTGTGCCCTTTGTCACGAAAGGCTCACTCCTCAGTCCGCAAGAGTAGATGACCTGCCAAACGAGATATTTGGAGGCGAACTTCGACATTTTCTTCTTCTTAAATTTGTCATCCACATCGAACTTGCTCTTGCCGGTAAAAAACTCCAACCCCGGAATTTGCTTAGAATCGGCTTTTATATACTGCTTAGAATCGGCTTTTATATACTTTTCGTCATCCATCACTCAGAAGCCATATTTTGTCAGCATCTTCTCGTAGAGCTTCCGTGCCCGAGTTTAAGCCGTCGATTGTTACCACTCATCGTGGTTTGGGAAGTTCTGAACCTTGTATGCATATAGTCCAGCTCACTTCTTTGCATTCTAGACGTAGCTTTGCGACATGCCGATCTTTTTAACCAAATCATGGCTTGAGACGCTGGAATTTGCTTTAATCAATGTCGTCGGCAAATGAGATAAGTTGACTGGATCTGTTCCAAATAGTGCCCCGAATTTCGCTAACCGCTTGTCGAATAACACCTTCTAGCATCACATTAAAAATCATGCAGGATAGACCATCGCCTTGTCGAAGTCCCCTGCGCGCTTCGAATGAACTCGACAATTCACCCCAAATACACACACAGCACTGCTTTCCATCCATCGTCGCCTTGATCAGTCTGGTTAGCTTCCCTGAAAGCCCCTCGTTCATTATTTTCCATACTGAGCGTAAATTGACAGCTCGCACGAATGACTCTTTCTCCAGACAATTCTCTGCTTCATCTGGTGTACCTCAGGGAAGTCATTTGGGACCGATTATTTTCTTAATCTATTTAAACAATAATGTGCCCTCACTCCTCGAAGGGCCAAAACTTAACTTGCAGACAATCTAAAATTATTTGACAATATAAACGCCCTGGACGACTTTGATTTCCAACAAAATCAGTTCAACCTCTTCGCACATTGGTGTGGTATCAACTGTGCACTGTGCAGTCAACAGTTCTCAAGACAGCGGCAGCCTTTGTTTGCGGAATACTTCCCCTGAGATAGCCTCAGGGCGTAATTCTCTACCGGAGGTTGAAATTCAAGACATACATTTATTTCGTTTAACACCAATCCTGCAGAAGTTTGGATTCTTATTTTGATTTGCCAAGAATTTGAAGGACCTTGTATTGCTTGAAAAAGCTTGTATTGCAGATCGTCGCTCTATCCTCGAATACGCATCATCTGTTTGGTGTCCCTCCTACCAGAGTGGAGCTGAACGGATCGAGGCTATTCTACGGACATACGGACATCGATTTCGTCTCATAGACCTAGACACTCTTCATACTCTATTGTGTTTTGAGCCAACTTGGTTGAATGATTCAACTGAATCCAAGCATATTGTATTCTTCATACTGTTATTGCTAACACGTTATGTTAAAAAAAATGAATAAAACTTTTTGAACCATCCTACAGAAAGGAAACTTCATTCCCAAACTTCCCCTTCGACTTTTCCCTAAACTGATAAGCGTTCGGCTGTCAAAATGTTGTGAAAACCATTTTCCGGAAAGGGGAAATTTTCCGACCCCATCGAAGTGAGTGCCCCTCTCAGTCGCTCACGCCTATAGCGAATCAGTATCCTTCGGGTGCCATCGTTCGACCGCGTTCAGTCGTAGTTGAGTCATGATCCGAAACGGTGCAACAATCTGTCCAACGGTCTGAAAGCAGCAGCCGGGAGGACCCTCATACCAGTGTAAAAAAAAGGATATTAGCACAGACATAGGATACAGGATACAAGCGGCAAGTGGTTTTATTTCTGGAAACATCGGTGTCCTGTGTTGCGTTGTGGTGGGTTGGGTTGATTTGCTACTAGTCGGAGAAAATAGGAGCAAACGGCAACAAAAAAACGAACGGGAAACACGGTCTAAAAATATCCCGGACCCGCGGCGGCGGCAGCGCGGATTCTTTCACTTCCGTTCCTCAGTCTCGCGCTTCTGGTTGTTGCTGTTTGTTGGGAACTTGAACTGGTTCCGGTTTCTCGCTCTCCCTTTTACTCTTTAGTGGATAATGAAAAAAGAAAGTGGAAAATGATGTCGGTCGATCGGTCCGGACGCGTTGTTTCGTTTCTGTTCTAATGTGTTGTTGAACCACTTTCTGCTTTGAGGGACTAAGTATAGGTCGAGGAGTCGGAATTGTGTCACTTTGAACCCAAACCGTGTGGATGTGCGGATTGAATAGTTAATGAAACACACAGTGAAACATGCAGCAGGAAGGATTCGACTCTTGTTCGTCTGCATGGATTAGCGCAGCAGCAGCGGAAACGGATATGCCAACGTTGGGAATTACATAAGGGAACGCACAAGGAAGTTTTTCCCCAATGATTGGTTGGTTGGCAAAGCACAATCGAGAGTGCGAAGCGGAATGTTTTGAAAACAATGCGACCGTTGTGAGTTTCACAACCGAGGTATACGGGTCCCAGTGAATTATTGTGTGTTTCCAATTATATAATGGTCGTAGCAGGCCTGGTGATGAGCTGTTGCGAGTGAGTTCCTTCTGATTTGCTTTTGAATCGGTCGGTTGAGAGAAAGGTGGGGTAAGAGACGCTGCCGATGAACTCGGTACGTGACTTCGCTCGCCGCGTAGTATTCAACTGAAAGAAGGAATGACACATACGCATGGTGTTCGGTCGGTCCGAGGAATGAGAGCCGAAACCCGACGAAGATGAAAAGATATCACTGCTTCGTTTGTTTCGTGACTACGGCAACTGACAGCAGCAGCGTTGAAGGAAGAAACACCAAAGTGTATACGACGATGATGACGACGGAAAAAAACCGTATGTGTGCTCGGAATTCGGAATGTGAAATTAAAATCCGTGGATGAGGAATGCGAATTTAACAAGGCATTGAAGACATCTAGCTTTCTTCTAGGTGAAGACGTCTTGCTTGAAGGAAAAGTTTTTCCGTGGCGACTAGTTTCTATTTTGTTGTGTCGTCGGGAGAAGTGTGGGAAGTGTGTTCAAGAAAATTGAAGATGGTTCTTTCATGTGGGAAAAATAGCGGGTGTGAACAGTAATTGCAATCGATAAAATCGCTTGTGGCCCCGGTCGGTTGCATTGTTTCGTAGATGCGAAAACGAAAAGCGGTCTTTGTTGTTCTCGGGTAAACGTGTCGGATGTTACGATGCTAGAAGTGTTGTCAGACCTCAGCAAGCCATCAGAAGACGCGTCAGCAACTACTCCTCAATCGTGGATTGTTGAATATCATGCTCACAGAGCGTCCCCAGCAGCAGCAGCTACCGAAAAACGAAGCCGGTACCGCAAGTACACTTCGCAAAGCGCTTGCCAGGCAAGGTCACAAGCTCACCCGGAACCGGATATGTTCGTTCCAAGATAATCTCGGTGCTTCGGAGTATCGCAAAGACCGGCGAGTGCATGGACTACAGCTGCCTTTGCACCCACTACAGTTGCTCGGTTGGTTTGGATTAGTTTTGTTTGGCTACTCGACGTTCGCCCTGTTGATACCGGCACTGAAGCCTTCGGTGCAGGTTCCGCTGTACTATCTGCTGACGACACTCTATCTGCTTCATCTGGTTTCCCATCTGGCAGCACTGCTGCTGGACCCTGCCGACGTAGAGCTTCGACGCAAGAGTACCCGAGCCGTGGTGCCCGAGTTCGATCGCAGTAAGCATTCGCACGTGATCGAGAACGGACGCTGTCATCTGTGCAACATCAAAACAAGCAGCCATCGGACGAAACATTGCAGTGTCTGTAACAAGTGCGTCGGGACGTTCGATCACCATTGCAAATGGTTGAATCACTGTGTTGGCGGTCGAAACTATGTGCCATTCCTTATGTGCGTGGTGAGCGCTGTCATCGCGGCGTTGGTCATTTTGGCCGCTGCTGTCGTCGAAATTGTGTTGTACCACGTGCAGCCTGATTGGTTGAATCTGGTCTGGTTCGGCCTTGCCGATGACGGTTCCTCTTTAGGCACTACCGCAGCCTCTAGCACAACTACTACTACTGCAACTACTACTGGTTCGATCGGAGATGTCACTACGGACGCCGATCTCGGCAATGACACTTTCACCGCTCTACCGGCTCTATTCGATAATCTAACCAGTTCAGCTCAGGATTTGTTCTTGAATCAAACAATCTTTAGTGACAATGTAAACAATGTTACCGATGCCCTCGATACGGTGCAAGAAAAACCCGTTGAATACAACGGAATTAGTGTTAACAACACCATCATCCTCGCTTTCATTGGATTCCTCGGAATACTGGCTGCCATCGCAGCCGGACTACTACTGCATCTGTGTTTCTTTCATATCTACATCTCTTTCCTGGGACTCACCACGTACGAGTACATTCGGAACAACCGGCAGCAGCATGTTATGACAAACGTCCCGCACCGTAATCTGCCGAATGGACCGACCTCGACGGCGACCTCAACCGTGGGAACCACCTCTAAGCTTAGTATGATGACCAACTGTACCAAAACGAATCATATCCCCGAAATATACATCTGCTCCGCGGTGAACCCGGCCCTGCTTCCCATATCCGGAACGCTTAACGACTTGAACAGGCCCCGACCCCGTTCCCTACATTGCTGTGATAACTCCAAACCATGTACGAACAACATCACCTCCGCCGGGGTCCGCAACCTGGATACGGTCTCTCTGGCCACGGCTGCTTCAACGAGTGCCTCGCTCGGCGGCACCCACCAGAAGGCTGCCTTCTTCATGTGTTCAATGCTGGAGGAACGAAATGTGGCCGCCGTCAAAGGAAACCCTCGAGCCAAGTGCGAATCCCGAACATTTCACTGCTGCTCCCAATACCGCCAAACGATCAGCGCCGACGACTTCGAATCCAGCAGTGCAACGGCCGCCGAATCATTCGTCCAATACAGCGAACAGTGCACCTTCTGCCGCATCAAGCTCAAATCGGCCAACGACCCTTCTGGCGTATTGGACAAGACCGATCAAATTACGACCCTCCAAGAGAAGCGATGTTGTGTCAAAACTATCAACAAACATCACCGTTGGAAAAGGAAATGGAACTGCTGCTCGAATGTACCCGACAGTCCGGACGTTCCGGGTGATCCCCTACGTACCATATCCGGATCGGTGCAGCAGCTTCAGCAAACTTCAACTGGCCCTCAGCCTTTCCCCTCGATTACGAACGTGGTTGAACATAATCAGCAACTGAACCATCTCAAACTGACAAATAATGAAAATCGTGCCAATAACAATAGAAATAGCAACTGTGTTAGTAGTAACAATAATTGTAGCACCAATACCGACAGTAGAAATTGTAGTGCAAATAACAACGGGTACTTCGATACCGGCGACCCGAACGTTATCAACAACAACTTCGCTACCAATTCGGTCGATAACGGAAACAACAACAACAATAACCGTATTCTCAACGACGCCAATGGCAACGATGTCTCGCTAACGCCGAACAGTGTTTCTCCGGCCCCGAAACGACCGCGAGCCCGTCTCGTTCGACCCTGGCCGGTAGTTCGCCTTCGACACATGATCCGAATCATCGATCGCTACCGGCGGCCTCGATGCCGAACCAACGCACAGCAGCAACAAGCCAACGCAGCCAACGCTGTCAAACAAAACCAGGTTCGACCCCTAGTCCCTGCCTCCGGATGTTCCGGTTCCGTTACAGCTTGCCAGGGTCCGAGTTCCCCGCAGTTTCAACACAGCGAAGCACAACCAGCAATGCCCGCGCTACCACCACCAACCCGTCGCAAGCTCAAAAATACCACCGACGATATGCAGAATCTCGTTGAAACACTGGCACTGGTTCAACAGCAACAACAAAACCCGAACCAATCCCAAAACCAGCTGCAACCGACAACGGTTCGAATACCGCCAATCATCCATCCTTCGACGTCGTCGTCGTATCGCCGTAGTCGGCGCAAAAACATTATACGTAATCGAAGCCCGACCCTGTCGCCGATCCACGAATCGGGCCTGTCTAATCCGACGTCGCCGCAACCCTGTCGGCATTCGTGTTCCGCCAGCATATCGTCGCTGACGTCCGGTGCTGCGGCTACCATTTGCGGTGTAGGCGGGTCAAGTGGGCCCAGTGGTGGGGCCGATTCCTCTGTAGATAGACCCTTGCGGTGAATCAATATCTTTAAGCAAAAAAAAACCTTCTCTCTATCTCTCTCTTTAACAAGAACAACGGTGTGTATCGTGATCTCTCTCTATCCTTTCACTTTTGCTGCGTTACCTACCGTCAAACTGAAGTCTCCTTAAGGTTACAGTTCAAAACACCGAGTGTAAATCCGTCACATTGTGAAAGCGACTGAAGACTATGTGACTGTTTTTTTTTTCGAAAGTTTGCGATTTCGGTTTGTATTGTTTTCCGCATTTGTTAGAGAACTTGTGAAATTCATTAACCAACAACGAGATGCTAAGTGCATGTATTAATTTTGTATGTATGAAATGTTCAGGTTCAGGGAAATCATTTAAATGTTAATCGAAAAATGGGAAAATTTGCGGGAAATTGCCGTGTACATGCTACAAAACGTACCAAGAATATTAAATTTGTTTTGAAGGGATACATGATTAATTGGAAAATTTTTAAGAGTTTTACTGGTCTGGATTAAAGGTATATACTATATAGTGGGAAATTTGGTAATGTGTGAAACTGTACCAAATGAATATGAAAAATTTAAAAAAATTAAGGAATTTTCAGAATGTAGAATGAAGAGTTTGAACAACTAATAAGATTGTAATTAAGAATTTTGGGAGATTTTTGAAAATCCGAGAATCTAAGAAGTCATTGAACTTTTTTGGAAAGTTTTTGAGTATTTAAAATCGTGATAGATCATCAAATTTGATCAGTTTGGAGATTTTAGGCTTTCATTATTCCTCAAAGAATCGAGAATTAAAAAACACGAGGAAATATTGTAAAAGTACGATTATTTGAAAATTCCTTAAATGAGGTATTATGATTATTCGAGGGTTGGTGGTATTTGATGAAATAGTGTTAATCTTTTTTCAATTTCGTCAGTCTAGTCCTTAAACTACAATCTATCACATTACCGATAACTATTTGTCACACTTACACTGAAGTGATATCCTCACTATCAATGTTCTCATTTCCGTTTGATATTCTGAGCTGACTACTCAGAATTAATGGCAACACTGCTGAGTTACCACGAACCTGGTTCGAGTTGTTTGACTTCACAGTATGATGGTGTAAACATTTATACCGTGTTTATCATCATCAGCTGTGATCAGCATTCATCAATTCCATTGTTCGCAACTCCGAATTGAACAACAATGTGGAGAACCAAACAAACTGTTTTGATTCTTCTGTAGAAGCAGGAGATCTTCTCTGTTATAGTGTTTCGGCGGTCCGGAATCTATCCAAAACCGTAAGTTTCAACACCTGCCCTCAATTCGCAAATTGAGGATGCTAAACAGCTTCGCATGCCTTGCTAACCGCTAACGCCTTCCTGAACGCATCAGCTGGCTTGTCCTCATTAGAGATATGACGCAAAGACAGCTGACTTCTTATGACATCCCTGGTGAATGCATACGGTCTACGGAACGGCATGATCGGTCCACGTCTACTTAACCAATTAGTGGATTCGGGTTCGCGTTGCTACGGAATACCAACGCCGTACGTTAAAGATATCGCAAAAGCCGCTGCAGGCCTTCCCAGTGCCTATCCACGAGGCTAGCCTGGTATTTGCTAAGGGTGCCAACCGCAGCACAGATATCTGATCTCGATTACGTCGCCAGATACTGCAAACAACCGATCAATTCCTTGAACGGCGGCTCGGTGATTTTCTCACCATCGTTCAACTTCGTCCAGTGAACGTTTCTGCAAGCGGTGTGCCTACGGGTTTACAATCGGCCATACCAAATAGCTGCAGAACCTTTTCGACGTACCCTGATCTGCGAAATCTCGATTGTACTCATCTGTATGTTCCGCTTGATTGTCATTTCCAAGAAAGTCTTGACCTCCAGAAGTTCCTTCATCATGAGTAGCCTTCCAAGCTCGGTTTTAACCAGATAGCTTAGGATACATCTTTTTCGGAAATCAGGATGTAATCCACGTATAGAATGAGGGTGAGTTCTCGCTTGCAGGATCGGTAAACGCAGCTGTCACTCTTCAATGGAACCAAACCAAGTTTTCGTACCTGGTCGTCGAACCGCTGATTCCAAGCATGACCCGCTTGTTTCTGGTCGTCACGGCTTTTCTACAACCGAACCACCTTCGATATGCCGATGTCGTCATTTTGGTTCTATTAGTTGATCACCCAAGTGGTAAATTCTTTTGACGGATTGCATTCCAAGGCACGGCGAGCCACCTAAGGCTTTACTCGAGGGTCGCTTGGTTTCTACGACTATCGTGTGCTCCGTCTCTATTCGAGTTCCACAGACCAGTGACCTTTTCCCCTAACGACCTGATGTCTTGACTCCGCTTGGTTGGCTCGAGGCCCTTTTCTCTTTGCCCGTTCGTGTGTCGATCGAGTGCAGCTTATCCTGGACAGCAGCTTATCCGGGACTTTACGGAACTACCCGGATGATTCCCGGTGAAGACGTCATCCTACACCGACACGAGTGACTCATGAGCCGACGACGTGAAGTCACTCCACTTGAGAGTATTCCGCGGCGTGAATACTCTTCCCTCTACGAGCTCGACTGCGGAGAAGGATTGTCTTCACCCCGAGCTTCCATCGAACGAGGCGCGTTCTACTCAGATACTCCGCGGCGGTGGAGGTATCCTACAAAATACAACACGACTCGAAAGCCCGAACTACGAACGACCATGTACTGTTCGTTTGTCAAAGCCAAGACGGTTCGAACGCTCTCCATCTTAGCCACTGGAGCGTAGGTTTCCCAGTTGTCTAGTCCTGATCTTACCGAACACCTTTCGCGACCAAATCGAGCTTTTTAGCGTTTAAGCGTTTTAGCATTTTTAAAGGTTATTCACTACCCACTACAGCATAGGTTTTCTGTGACTTGGCGGAAAAAGCTACAAATTGTGAACGGACGTTGACTGCTTGAGAGATAGCACACGGTTACAGTTTCTGCAAGAAAGCGTCATTTGATGATGCCGGAAACCCCTCTCGAGAAGGCCGACAGTCAGACAATCCATTCTGTCCGCGAGAAACTTTGACAGTTTGTCAAAACAAGAGCCTCCGAGAAGCTCTTTCGGTTGATCCGGAATGCCAAGATCCTTTTCCCTTTTTGGGCACATTTGAAATTCAAATTTAGCTAAAAATATTACCAATACCCAAAATACACAATCAAAAAGAGAATTGATTTTCAAAACCATTTTCCTACTCACGACCATCACACAAACTCGAAGAGTAATAGATTGTACTGATAAAATTCGAAAAAAAACAGAATCAAAGTTTCAAATCAATGCTTTTTCCGGTAAATCATACATAAATTTTCGAAATTAATGTTCCTTTTCTGAACTATCATTTAGCTTGGAAATGAGTTTTTAAGCAGTCTATTCTACAAATTCGATACCAATATTTCCTAAAAACCAAAACAACGAGCACGAATTAAAATTTTTAATAAAACCCGAATTTAAAGCTTCAGAAATTCCACGTTAATATCTTTAATTTGAATAGACATTTCATCAAGATTTGAAATGTAAAGTCATGAGAAAAAAAAATCCATTTAAAACTTAAAGGAATTTATAAAAAAAAAACTTGATAAAAGCAGAAAATGTCTAATTTAATTTCAAAAGTATGCCCAAGTGATCAAAATCAGAGATAAAAATATGTGTTTATATTCACATTCATATTCTTCCAGTTTTTGAAATAAAAGGTAAAAAAAGATCATTTTTGAAGCTTACAACTAAAACTTTACAATGTTTCTTTTCATCTCCGACAGCTTAATCTGAATTATCAATAGGAAACTCATGAAAATGTAAGGAATTAAAATTTTTGTTGCAAGTATTGAAAGCACAAAGCAATTACTTATTCGGTTAACATTGCGCAATAAACTTTTGCTTCAAAGTTTATATTTTGAATTATTTTCGAACTATTCCTAGATTAATTTAAAAAATTACGATCGATTAAAAAAGATGGCTTAAAAAAATAAAATAAGTGAAATATTTATGAATTTTCAAGCGCAATTTTGTTGCTGTCAAATTACATATTTGGTCTCGGAAAGAACGAAGGATACAAACAATGTTTTTCTTATTAGAAATTTAGTTTAAAAAAATATCAGAAATGAAAAACAACGCCAACATATTAAAAAAAATCAAATTCCTAAAATAGATTGACTGTAGAAATCAGTTAATTTATTTGAAAATTAAAAAAAAACACTAAAACAAATCGGTTAGTATATTTAAAAATTAAAACACCATTTTAAGATGAAAAAGATAAAAAAAACAATAAGAACGTCTGATCATTTTTTAAATTATTTATAGAATCTAATCAATTTTGTCCATCACCTCTAGTTTTGGTTATATAAAGTTTATAAGGATAAAAATTAAACAGCTTTTAGTGAAATCAATCATTGATATCTGAAGAATTAACAAACTTACATAAAAGAAAAGAAAACTTGATCTAAAGTTGCTTATTTTATTACTATGCTAATTGACTCATATTGAATATTTTTCCTAAAGATGTCCTAACTACAGAAAATTATTGATCTGAAAAGGTTAAATTTTACAGATTTTAAAAATCTCGAAGGATGTCATAACAAGTATTTCTGCCACAACTAAAAAAAAGTGCAAAAAAACGATTTTTTTTTTGCTTCAAAACACAGCTCAAATTAAAATTTGTTTTTAAAAATTGAAATTTCGTCAAAATTCAGGAAAAATGAGGAAAAGTAAACAAATAGAAAACTTTTATAATCTTTTTTTTTTTATAAAAGTCAATTAACTTCCGGTCTTTTTGAAAGTTTAAAATTGATTTAATTGAAATTTAGAAATTGATTAATTTTTTTTGTATTGGTCAGTTCAGTTCAGTAAAAAAAGTGCGGAAATTTCTCATATGAAAAATTATTTAAAAAAAATTAGCCCTTAAATTGTCTGCATCTCAGAGAAATGTGAATCGTGTAATTTATCAAAATCCATTTAAATGTGGAATTGAACAAGCAACAGAAAATAAAATTTAAGGCAAAAATTGGTTTTTGAAGAAAATTTCATATCAGCATGAAATTAGTATTCACATAAACCATTTTTTTTCACAGTCAAAGTGATTAGTTATAAAGTAATGGATTCTAGGTTTCAGAATTTGTTTTGCTAATTCTGTTGAATTTCGTGAGAAGTTAATATTTGTCACATTGCTACCAACTTGTTGAAATTTCAAATAATTATTTTTTGTTGAATCAATTTTGAAGTTAAGATGATTGGTTTCAAATTCTGAACTTGCTTCGTTATGCTAATCAAAATTAAATTAGTTCAATTCGTGAAAGTGATATCTATAAATTAAATGTCTTAAGCCTAGAGTGAGCTAGGACTAAATTCTGCTGGAGGCGAGATAATTTTCTGACATGTTTTTAACACTTATTTTTGAATACCTTTAGGATAAAGTAATTCTCGTTACTACGGTAAACTTATTTTTTGGACTAAAAATTTAACTTAGATAAAATCTCTGGGAGGGGGGAGGGGGGATTGTTGGTTGGGGGTTGTTTTAATCTAGATCTGAAATTTGAATTCGAACTGAAATTGGTTTTCGGGAATATAAGTTCTTAAATATGAATCTGAATACCACTTTGTTTATTTACATACCTTGGTTTATTAATTCTCGAACCAAGATTAGAATTTAGAACTTTGGCAACCAACAATGGATACGATTTTTAAAAGTCTTTAAAGGCGTTTAACTGAATAAATTTTCTTTTTCAACCAGTTCTCTAACAAATCAATCGGAAAGCAGTACGACGATGTCATAAACTATCTGAATCACAAAAAATCTTCAAACCAAACTTGACTTATTTCACTTAAACAACTTTCTGTAATCGTTTCCTCGTCTCGTCTAAATCCATAAACCACAACTACAGAAAAGTATAATAAATATTGCACTGTTAAATGTTCCGATGTTGCTTATAAAGGACCTTTGGTTTCCAGTTTTTGAACCCGGTTTATATATTTTACCCAAAAGTCTTATCTTACCAAAACCATAAGAAAAAAAAACAAATCGAAGAAGCTTTCGAAGGACGACAACGAAATTTGTGCAAGTTCTAAAGAATATTTGTAAATTGTTAAACAAAACAAACCGACAACAACAAAAAAAAACCACTAACAGTGAGCAAACAGGTTACCTATATAGGAGCTAAACAAATGTTTACTTGAAATTGTAAAACAGTAAAAATAAAAAAAAAACAAATATAACAAACATAGTCAAATTTTTGTAACCAACCAAAGCGCAAAGGTGATGAAATATCGTGTTAATGTTGAATCAACAAAAATAGGTTTTTTGGAGAAGCGAACTTTTTTGTTTTCCGTTGTTATTTTGGAGACACATTTGAAGCAAAAGAAAAAAAAAATATAACCTTCGGAGGTGATGGAGCATTGTGAAGAGAGAGGAAAAAAATGAAAAACCAAATAAATTTTTGTGATGTGATGGGGAAACGTCGTGAATTGATGATTTGATGACGGAGATGATGGGACAGAAAAAGGCATGCAAATATCAAAGATGGTGTGAAGAAGAAAAAATCGACACAGTATGACGAAATGATTTTGGAAGGAGGAAAACCAAAAAAAAAAGAAGGAAGCACTCAAAGGAATACAAAAACCTACAGATATTAGTCATGTAAAAGAGCGAGCCCATATATATATTATTATATATTTGTTTTATAAAGCATCAAGTTTTATGAAGAAGAAAATATATCATAATAAATTATTTGTTTCTAGAATGAAAAAAAAAAAAAAAACAGTGAATCTCAATTTTGTTGTTGTGAAAAATCAATTTACTCGTCTTCGTGTCTTCAAATGGGATTATTTCTGAAGAATTCGTTAACGAAGGAACATGCACATTTTTACGGTCGATTTAATTGAACAAATAATCGCCCGAATCTTTGCGAAGATCCTCCAGCGATGACGTAAAAGGGGTGCCAACAGGCAGCAAAATAGTAATTAAAATTCACCAACATAAAACTGTTACCCCGGTCAAAGTGAAATCGTGGAAAGAAGCGAAAAAGCGCCGATACACAAAAAAAAACCCTTAATTTAGGCTGATGGCAATCTTGCGCTTTTTTGCTCGGTCCCTTTTACTCTTAAAATGTTGTGTTGTTGGTACCACTCGCACAGTCGAAATTTTCCGTGGCCCGGAACCGAAATCAGCAACGTTACCCCTTCATCCCCAGACCACCCCTGGGACTGGCTGACTGCGACAATTACGAGACTTGTGTTCCCTGGGCCTGGGACCTGGTTGCTTTCCGCCTTGCTGCCAAATCGGAGAGAGAGGATCGTTGACCCGTGATGGAATATTGTATGGAGATTTTTTACTGCTTCAATTGTCGTTGTCGCAGAGCTTTTGACGTAGAAACTCAGCTACATTTAATCCTAGCTGAGCAAATCAAGCGAGACGACGTTGCGTTGGTTTTTATAATTGTAGTTTTTTATGTTAATTTTTGTGATCGGTTTTGTTTTCTCATTTTTTGTTATCACTTAAACGCAATGTAAGCCAGATGTCATTCCACAAGAACAGCGTAAATATTTAAAAATATCCAGCTAACTAAGGCTATTGCAATATATTGGTTTTAAAAAAATAGTATAAGAATGTTCAAATATCATCGAGAAGCTATCTCACTCTCTGGAGCCAGCACTAGCACTTTGAAAAAGATATTGTTAGTGACATCTCGTTTCTTAAATTCGTTTTTTTTTTCATTATGAGGCTGATTTAGAATCGAAATCTATTATTGTAAGTAGTTCATTTGAAGGTAAAGAAGAAGCCAATCAAACTGTGTTAAGAATTCGTCTTCTCTCTGGAGCCACTGTTCTAAATAAATCGATCCAAACAAAATGAAACAAGTAACATTTCAGTTTACCGGAATTTGTTTTAACTTTAGGGATGCGATCATTCATTTTATTCATTAAAACAGGAGTGAATATTTGTCCGAAAATTTCCCATAAAAGATAGGTTAATGGTCCAAGGATATCAACTCAACTCAACTAAATAGTTACAATGGTGAAAATTAACATCTGGAAAAAGCTGCAAGCTGTTTCATTGACATAATCAGGAAAAAAAACCCTGAAAAAAACTCAGAAACAACAACACAAACAGGATGAAAACAACCAATTTCCATACAATTGCCATACTGTCGAAATAGCTCTTCTATGAGCTGAAATATTTTATGCACATGTGGTTAAGTTTAAGACAAGTTCCTAAATGATTTTTTCTCGAAAAGGCTCTCAAAAATTTCTTTGTTGCGTTTTTTTCTTCAAAATGTTGATTTGTTGAAAGTATGATTCAATAAAAAATATTTAAAAATGAACATTAAAGAAATGTTTTGATTTATTACTTCAAAGCGTACAGTAAATGACACTCTGGAGCCACATTCGCTTCATTGTAAAATGATGAGAATTGTTATTTCGGATTTTTTTTTTCATTCACAGCGCATCTCTTAATATAATACATTAAAGCTCTCGGTACAAAAATGTGGCACATTCGAGAAAATTTACAGAAAACTTCAAAACAAAAATTGAGGAAATTGTACGAAATGATTAGACGGTATTGGGCCAATTTTATGAAAATGTTGGAAATTTTTAAAGAAAATTTTCAGATGATTTTTGACGATTTTCACCCGACGACCCGAAGATGATTTTCAGACTTTTTCAATTAATTTTTTGGAAAATTCTCAGACAACTTTCGGACAATTTCAGAAAAAAATTTCAAAAAAAAACTTAAATATTTCTAATTACTAAGCAGTGTTTTGAAATATTTCTGAATTTCAAATGTCGGACATTTTCAAGATTGTTTTGAACCCGTTTTGAAACAAATGAACATTTTCTTATAATTATCATACACTGTTGGGCAAATTAAAATACGATTTTCTGACATTTTTCTTACAATTTCCTCTAACTTTTTGAACAACTTTGAGACCAGCTGAAAACAAATTGGAAACGATCTTCAAGAGGTTTTCAAATCATTTTCAAATAATTTTCTGAGGTAATTTTCAATTTTTTCTTTATCGGACTGCGTTCAAACAATTTTTGGACAACTTTCAGATAAATTTTAATAAAGTTTCCAATTTGGAATTTAAAAATTATGAAAAATTTCAAACAATTGAACTTTGAGACCAATTTTCAGACAATATTTAAAAAAAAAATCAAGAAAAAAATTCTCAAATTTTTTAGACACTTTGTTGACAATTTTCTGAAAATGTCAAATCACACATTTTGAAATCAGTTTTCTTGAAATTGTATGATGGTTTTAAATCTTTTTTCAAATAGTTTTTAGACAAATTTCAATTTACTTTTAAGTCATTTTTTAGGCAACTTTCAGATTTTTTTTCAAATTTTCATTAAATCTTAAAAAATTCTCGTAAAATTTTCTAAAAATATTCAAATTAAATAACATTTTGCGATGTCCTTACCTTTAAAATATGAAAGTCCAAATTTAATTTTTTAGCAGTTAAAGTCATTCATTTTGAAATTCTATAATGGAACAACTTTCCGATAATATAAAGTTGGGACAATTAGTAGTGCGTGTAGCTTAAAATCCATTCGTTTGATCGAAATATTTTTTTTTAAAGAAATGAAGGGGTAATTTAATGTAGACTCATTAAAAATGTTAAAAAAAATTAACTAACATTTTCACTCTTCGTATCTCATCATCTTCAAATTTATTGTTTTGATGGCATTGAGCACAGAAGGCTCAAAACATTGATAACAGTAATTTTTTGTTTCGACTCAATTGATTTGTTCAACGTTTTCTATCGAAAATAAATATACTCGAAAGATGGACAATGTTGCTGCATACATTTAGGGGCAAAAATTATAAACATTTCTCAAAATTTTTTGGCCTCAAAAACAAATTAAATTTTACCTTCATGCAATTCGCTAAGTCCTCGTACTGTAGCCATGTTCTTTTTTTTGTTCAAACTTAACCATTTGATAGGGTTTTTAGTCACTTTTTCTATACGGGCTTTTTCATGGAAAATGACCGATTTTTTTCAATATCCAAAAAATATCATCAAATGACGATAAAAATTACACTTAAACTTATTCTTAACCAAGAAAAAAGTTTAACTTTCACATTGAACAACCCATTTGCTCCTAAATGCTTAAATTTGATCAGGAGAGATGTTTGTTTGTGAGGCTTCAAAAAAACAGATATTTTAAGATTTTAAAATTATATTTTAAGTAATATAAAAAATCTCCTAATACAAACCAGATTTAGCTTATTTGTAACTTTATTTACAGGCTTTCTAATGAAGTAAACAGTTTTCAGATATTTTAACTTTATACTTAGTTGATTATGATTATCTTTAAAAATTTCATGTTGATCAAAGTTACCCCGCTGATCAAAGTTCCCCCAGTTTACGGTACCTCTAGATGCCGGCGGTGCTTGTTGGAGCTATCGAGAACGGTGGCTTTGTCGAAGTCGAACATGTTTCCCTGGTTGAAGCAATGTTCAACAACGGCCGATTGTCGTAGCTCTCTGATGGCTGGGTCTGATGCTGTGGACCCTATAGCACGAATGTTCGAGTAAGTGAACATTTTTGGTTCCATAAGAAATATGTTTTATGCTTTATGTTTTTATTTTAGTTCCTTGAAAAAGAATAAATAATAATTCGAAACGTTGGATGAAGATCACATAAAAAGTGTTGTAAATCTTGACCGAAAGACCGAAAGCCGAACATAACCTATCTGTGAATTAAGAAAATCGGTTATTTGGTAAACGAGATACAGCGATGCAATGCAAAAATTGTTTATCTTATTTGAAGCGAGAATTTTTTCTACCGAAAGTACGGGGAGTTCCGATATTCCTACTGATTAACTGAGATTTTCGAGAGACACCAAGTATGTTCTATGAAAATGATAATCAAATCAAGAAAAAAAAATTAGGTTTAGAAGTTCCTTTGGACCCCCACATATTCATACATTGCCAGATAGATTAAGACTTGACAGTACAAAAATCAATTTCAGTGATTTAAATTCAACGAAGCTGTCAGAAATTATGAGCATTTTGAAAAAAAAATTTTTATTGGAATTAACTATAAAATATTGAAAAACTAGAACAAATTTCTCCGAAACGGGAATTCGACGAACAGCTTTGGAAGATCAATTACTGAATTCACCTAATTCCAGGGTTGCTAGCGAACCGGGAAAACCGGGAAAATCGGGAAAAACTTTGGAATTTCATCACGTCACCGGGAAACCGGGAAAAAACCGGGAATTTCGACATCTCACCGGGAAAATTGACATTTTTGAATTTTTTTCACGAAGTTTCAAAAATATTTTTAGAATTATTTCAAAATTTAAGAGTATTTTTGAGAGTCTCGATGTAGATTTATCTCATAATCGCTTATTTTCGTTCATTAGTAAAATAAGCGTTTATGTTATCACTTTTTTAACTAATTGCGGAGAAATGCGAGTTATCTCATTTTTTCGCTCTCCGCAAGTGTGCTACACTTACAAGCATAACTCAAATGATATTAATTTAAAAATGAAACTATTAACGACAAAACTAAACACCAAACTGAATTTTTTCCTCTCTTAAAGAGGTTTCTAACTTCTAAGGTTCTCTTTTATAGAGGGTCAGCAACATACAAATGAATAAAAGTGATCTAGAAATTCAACTGTATTTGATAAAAATCCACTGACACCAGTTGATGCATCAGTTCGAAGTTTTCTGAGTAAGTTTCAATATGGTACAAAAGTGTTATTTTCTCTAACTTCATTGGTCTTATGGAGGTATTACACTCTCACTTGAAGAGGTTTTGTGTTTTGCAAATCTTGAGACTTGTTGTTTTCTCTCACTGTTGAGGTTTCTCACACATCCAGGTTAGGCTGTACCAGTTTCAGTTTCGACGTAAAATTATTCTGTATTCGTGTATTGTATTATTTTATGCAAAAAGCCAATAATTTGGCAGCGTGAGACGATTTTAAGCAGAGTTACACCTCTTTTTTTTATCAGAAATTCATCGGAAATTCCAATGCTGTTGTTGTGGAAGGAAACATTACATTGCAAGTGTTAAGTTTTTAATTCATTCTACGTTAAGCTGTTGCTTATAGTTTCCGAAATCTAAGGTCTTAACCCTGATAAAAAATAATATCTTAAACTCAAACAATTAAACCTCAGCCCTGTTTTATACACGGTTCCTATATTTTCACGAATCTTTAGTTAAAATGACTGTTACTATAGTTATTCATTGTTTTGTTTAAAAAAAAAATTTTTTTTTCAAAAACATTTCTTTAGATTTGTACAAAAAAATATAAGTAACTGGATTCAGAAAATAACTAAATATTTTCCGGCCATATGATGATTTTAAGTTTTGTAATATAGACATTCTAGAAAATTTATATTGGCTGAAAAGTACTACATCATAGTTTCAAGGTCAATTTAACCGGCCTTTTTTTTGCAAAATTGTTGAAATTGTGGAGCAAACCAATGAATAGATGCCCAGTTCTTTAGATTTGTTTTAAAAAAAATCATGAAAGCCTGTAAATTTGAAACGAAAAGACTACGTGTTACAAGACGCCGAAGTATTTGCCATGATTTCTAATCGGTTAACAAGTTTTGGGATACAATTATTAGAAATTTGAAGCCTTTCATATTAATTTTTTTTATTCGTCATGATTTTAAATCAAAAGCGAGTATAAAAAATATCGGAAAAATCATCATTTATAACCGGGAAAAAACCTGGGAAAAACCGGGAAAAACTTTGGAATTCCAAAACGAAAAATCGCTAGCAACCCTGTAATTCTAAAATGCTGTTAAAAAGAAGAGGAAATTCTGTATTCTTAAATAATTACAAGTTTAATTTATCACTAAGGATATTTAATTTTTTAAATTTGATTTGCCAATTTTCAGTTACTGACTTTTTTTAAAATCGTTATATCAAGTTTTTCTAAATATTGAAATCAGAGTCCAATTTTTTTGCATCATCAACTCAATTTTCGTTCTAAAATGAATGAAATATATCCACGCGTTTTGGATAAAATTTCCAAGGATATCAATGGATTTACGGAAAGTGAAATCATATATCTTTACTCCGATGCTTTAAAAACTGCGTATAAACAAACCCATAAAACGAAGCTTCATTAAAATTTGATTTCGGACGTTTTTTTTTTACCTGTTAAAAATCTTTAAAGATATCATATCCCTGATGTAGTTTACAAAGCCTACATATTTGCTCAACACGATTATTTTATAAATTTGCTTCCATTAAAGAAAAAATATTGTCACTGTGAGCTGAAGAGCCATAGCTTTACATCCAAAGAGGCACAGGTTGCCGACCACTAGACCTAGACTAACAATATCCTATTAACGTAGAACAGTGGTCTGGGGCCGTTCACTAATTACGTAAGCATGATTTTGGAAATTTCCAACCCTCCCTCCCCCCCTGGTCAGACAAAGTAAGATTTTTCGAAACCCCCGCCCCCCCCCCCCCCTAGTAAGATCTTACGTTTTTAATTCTACACCGAAAGAATTCTTCACATGAACGCTACGTGAAAATGTACATGGATTTTTGCCACCATGAAAATCACGTGGAACCTACGTGAATTTCAGGTAGCAAACAGAGCTCGCGCAGCAAGCAGAATTCACGTGATTTTCATATGAGATGTATGTGAGAAAAACGTAGATCGAATGTGACAAGGGATTCGTTATGCTACATGCGATTCACGTAGATTTCTTTAAACTATGAACTAAGCTTTTTTTCGGATCTTTAAAATAAAAAATGTGTTTATTTAGCAGGACATTACAGACACAATACACTATTTATTTTCACTCTATAATGTACACATCACGTATTATTTTAAACAATAATTTACTTCACTGATTATTGAACTTCACTTATAGAAACAATTAAAATCCTTGCGAAATTGGCTATTGGTTTGCCTCCATAGTGGTTGTCTGGCCGTCCTCCCGACTCCAAATTCTGTAAAAAATAGCAGAATATTTAAATAACGAATACACAACCAAAATTTTTCTACTCACGTAAAATCAGCTTCCCGATCATCTTAAATTTCTTTCTTTGATAGCACCAACTGTTGGATCCGCGCCATATTTAATACTGTATTCGTTCACATAGATTTTACGTGAATAAGTAATTCAGGGCTACGTGAATATCACCTAGAATGTACTAAATCCCTTTGTACTTGGCGGACCACTGGATTTTCACGTAAATCGAATGTGTCTTTGTTTTGACAGCAAACGGCTATGTGAATTTCACGTACGGATCAAGTGAATTTGTATTAGCTTCTAAGTGATTCATGTAAGTCGGGCAAAAATTCACATAATGAGCCTACGTGAAAATCCAGGTGAATTTAACGTTTCCTTTTCGGCTGAGTGTATAGAAATTGACACGTTTTTTTCAAAAAACTAGCTTGAAAATATTAAAAATGTGTCATCCATGCTGCAAAGCAGAGCACTTTTAAGTAAAACTCAAAAACTGCATTTGAAAAGCATAAATAATACAAAATAACAGATGACATGTCTCAAACGATTATACAAAACATTAAGTTTTAAGGACATAGCATGTTCATGGTTACAATAATCTTCAATAAATTTCCACAATCGAATAAACAATATAAAATCTAAATTCCGATTCAAAAACAAGTGAGAGAGCACAAGGTACCATAAAAAACGTTTTATTTTTGAACAAAAAATCATAAAAATCTTTAAAAAATATTATTCTATGCTACGAATTGTTAATTAACCTTAAAGCTGAGATTCACTTCAGCGATAAGCGAAAAAATTATACGATTTTTTTGGTAAATAGTTTGTAAAGTTTAGAGTTGGTAGTGGCTTGGTTGGTATCACTGAAAAAACTGTCTACAAAATTTATTATCTAAAAACCCCCATATCGATTTTTAAAGACATGTACTTGATGAAGTCATTTTCGAAATAAAATGTTTTCAAATCGTGGTGTCAGAACGCACCATTTCCCTTTTTGTTTCTATAAATTTCTCAATTATAAAGATTAATATGATGAAAAGCGAATAGCGACGATCTTTTACAATAATGTGATTCAGTGTTTCTGGTGACATGTCGGTTTGAATTGGTTCTTTATTAATTTTATAGAACCAGCAACTTTTTTTGATTAATTAAAACAGATAAAAAGATTAATAACATAACATAAAAAATTACCAACGAATAGATAGTGAGAAATAAAAATAAAACCTGAGTAATATAGTTTCGTATGACTGTGACGAATTATCAATGTAACATTTCTTACGTAAGATTTTTGGAAACCCCCCCTGCCCCCCTAGTAAGAGATCGTAAGCAAATGTGAAACCCCCCCACCCCCCCTATGTGCTTACGTTATTAGTGAACGGCCCCTCTGTCTTAAGCTATCAGTACTTAACTCTTAAGAGAAACCATTCTCTCATTGTAAAATGATGATGATTGATATTTCGGTATCTCTTTTTTATTTCATTCAATGTGAAATTTTCAAGCTCTTGATAAAAACAGCTTGGCATATCTCTGGAGCCACCATTTCTTAGTATCTGCTATAAAGCTACTGATAATGTTTTACAGTTTCTTAGTTAATTAGAAATTACTCCATATTTTATTCTTAGACACAATCTGACAACCCTGACAATTTTCCGAAAACTTGAGGAAAATTTCCAGAAATTTTTTAAAGAAAAAATCAGGAAGGTGTATGAAAATTTTAAGAAGTATTGAAACAATTTTATGAAAATGTTGGAACTTTTCAAAGAAACGTTTAAAGATTATTTTTGACGATTGTTGAACATTAGAAAATCATTTTCAATCAATTTTCAAAAAAATTCTCAGACAATTTCCATCAAATTTTGAACAATTTCGGATCCATTTTTTTGACAATTTTCAGGAAATTTTTCATAATTTTTTCATAAAACTGTGGAATAATTTCCAGAAAATTGTCAAGCAATATTGAGGCATATTTCTGAAAATAAAAAGGCATTTTTCAAAAAAATTTCCGACAGTTTTCAGAAAGTTTCCCTACAAATTTCATACCTCATGTTTCTTTAATACTTCCTATCACCTTCGATAATTTCATACATTTTCAAGATAATTTTGAAACAGTTTTCAAACAATTCAAGACAATTCTTAGACAATTCACACAAAAACAACGGAAAAGTGTTAAAATATATTTTTACAGGTTTTATATGATTTTGAATGTAATTTTTTTTATTATGGAAAAAAATTACAACTGTTAAAAAATAATGAATTAAAATGTGTGGATTTTTTTTCGAAATTTTCATGAAATGTTCTAAATCCAACAAATATTGCTTCATTGTGTAGAAAAAGAAGTTGTTTGAATTAAACGGAATTATTTAAAAAAAAACGATAAGATAAAGTCGCGAAACAGTGAATTCACGTTAGAAAGAAGGAAGCTTTATTATTCTAGGGGAAAAATCTGAAAACTTTTGACAAAAAAGACAAACCCCCTTATTCTGCGCCGCGCGTGAGGTGACGATAGTCTAGTCGAGTCGGAGTCACGTGAATTTTGTCACCTTATTCCCGAAGCCGATGTGACAGAGGTTCATGCCCAGCTGACTACTAGATTAGGATAAGAACTCAAAAAGTCCATTCTAAAAGACGTTTCTCACCTAAAGCGACAACTGGAATCGGGTGACTAGGGTGACTCGACTATCGTCACCTCACGCGGGGCGCAGAATAAGGGGGAAAGATCTTCTTTGGAAATGACGAGAAACATAATTTGTTGAATTTCTTGAATAATTTGTAGCTTTGAAAGCAAAATGAAAATTTTAGGAATTTTTTAAAACTTATATTCAAATAAACATTGTGAGAAACAGCAATAATTTTAACGTTTAATTCCTTATTAACTTGGACGAGGTCAAAGTAAGGAAAAATAGAAAAGATAATGAAAATTTTATATTGAGCAAAACAGAATAACAAGACATCACTTTTAAAAACAAACACAAAATTTTAAGGCTAGAAAAAATGGTTAAGAATAATTTGAAATTGCGTGACATGAATTCAGTCCACATCCTTGTTTGGTTCGAACTGAGCTAATTCACTTCACAACTTTAAAAAGATATAAGCGTAGTTAATGTTGTTCAATCAGAAAGCTACATGAATTATGGGTAGATAATTGGTTTGTCTACAACTTGTTTGAAAACATCGATATTTCTTTTTCAACAGCCAATTAAGATAGTATGGACTGAAGCCAAAATTCATCAATTCAAGGGCGAATTCACTTCACAAAAGTTTATCAATCGCAACACAAACACCTTTAGTTTTTATAATGTTCTATTCATATTCATTTCAAAGCTAATTCAATTTGCAAACGTTTGCTACTTTTTTATTCATTCTAAATAAATGGTTCACCTCTAGAATGATGACATTTCAGGAAAAACCGTAAGAGTAAATTCACGTCACGCTGGTATGTGTCAGATGTAGATACTCATTACATCGAAATTTACTGACGAAAACTCCGCATAAGCCCTTATTTTTCTGAGTACCGATATATAACTACACTGCTTGACATTCAATCGATGCTCAAATTGGATCTGAATATCTCCAGCTCACCGAGAATAAAACAATTCAAAAAATCGAATCCTGATAAAAGAATCGATTGAAAAAATTTGAAAATCTTATTTAAAAAGATCGATCTTCCAAAGATCGATCCAATATTGAACAATCCTATTTCAGACAATTTTTGACAATTTCCTTTATTTTTAACAACTTTGAGTCAATTTGAAAACCGTTTGTAAACGATCTTTAGACAGTTTTAAAATAATTTTCAAATCTTTTCTTAGATAATTCTCTGAGATGATTACAGAAATTTTTAATAACCGAGAACTTTTAGACAACTTTTAGATCTTTGAACAAGTGTTGATAAATTTTCAGACAAATAAAAAAATAAGGAAAATTTCAGACAATGACAACTTTTGTACAATTTTTCGGACAGCATAAAAAATCATTATTTTTTCTAAATTTTCAGAAAATTTAAAAAAGATTTTCTGAAGTTTTTCGGTAATTTTGATGGCAGTTTTATAACAATTATCTGATTGTTTTAAACATTTTTTTTCATTCAGTTTTTATAAACTTTTCAAATAATGATGAATACATTTTCAAAGAAATTTAAATTAATTTAATTAACATTTTTAAATTTCATTTTTTTTTTTTTGTAAAACGCTCTTGAAATCTTCAATCAATATAAAAATAGCGATTTCCTTTCATAAGCAGGGAAGCTCTTTTATTTTGCAATTTAATACTGGAACAAATTTTTTGATAATATAAAGCATATTGAATTAAGGAATGCAGTTAGTAACGCGTGTATCTTAAAGACCATTCATGTGATCGATATACTTTCTGAAAAGGAAATGAAGAAAATGTTATCATAATTTATGAAAAAAATTTCCTTCTCTTTGAATTTCCCATCGGTCGGCATATATTTTTTTAAATAACATTTTTGTCCAATACTTCCCTATTAAGAGAATCTTCAGACAATTTGGTGGGTTCAACAGTTAATAAATTCACAGGTCTTTGGCCTTGATTTTTTTTTAACAAATTTCAACAAATCAAGCGGGGAAGTCTTACCTAACTTTGTTTTTTGTTTCTACATTGAGCCAGGAAAATTCGGGTGAACCATTAAGAATTTTTTTGTCATTTGAAAATTTTAGAAACATTTACTTACATATTTTCATGGAGAGTATTTCGATTTTTCGCTTTTATTTAGTTTTGACGTGCGGCAAACCTTAATTCAACAATATTTCAATATTTAAGCAACACTTTGAAGTTTTAATTTTTAGTAGCTTACCATGCATAAATCTATAAATACAAAGTTCATAATATGAGAAGATATTTTGGGTGCGTAATAAAATGAAAGAAATTAATTAGTGAGAATTGAAAACTGTTGAAATTAACTATTGTTAACAAGCGCTGCAGCACTAGCAATCATGTAGTTTTCTTAGAACTTCCTTGATAGTCTATCAATAAAATAAACTCTGCATTTCCGATTTTGATGTAACATAGAAATAGTCTTAACGTTTGGACACATTAGTTTTACAAAAACTAAGTTTCCATTTATTTGAATGGTAGCTCCAGAAAGCTGACAACCACGTCTAATCCCTTTTAAAGTCATATATTCCAAAAAGACAAAAAAAAAAATTGGATCGCTTAAGACAATTTCAAATTTATTTCTGGCTCTTTTAAATTTTAACCCTCTGGAGCTTTACCAACAAACAAGTTCTAAACTATTGATCTCAATCAAAATGAATGTCGTAACTCGTCAATTAGGCTTTTAAAGAACAAGACAGGAAGTACACCTAGGTATTGAGGTGTCTTAATCTCTCTGTTACTCTCTGGAGCCATTACCGCATAAGAATTGATTTGACTTAACTATTTTACTTTGAAATCTTGTTTGTCGATGTTAAGTTAAGAATTATAATATCTTCCAAATTGTCGCCTTTCAAACAGATTTAGGAGGATTTTGTTTTTTTCATACAAAATTGAGCAACACTCCGGAATCATAAAATCATCTGTTATTATGAGTGTTTCTTTCATTTATTTTTTTCACCTTCACCGTTATTGTTCTGTTCACACAAAGCGCAGGTAAATATGAAACGTCTTTTTGTCAAATGATTATTTATATAAAAAAATTGGAACAAAATATATATTAAAATCATAAATTTGAAGTACTAGTAAAATTGCACTTACTTCTCTTCCGGATTACAAGCTGATATTTTGAAGTTTCCTTTTGAATTTTTGTTTTCTGATATGTTCGTAATCCGCCGGATTATTGGTCCATTTTCAATTCCAAAAGGTACGCTTTCATAATCCACTCAAATAGCTGCAAGCTGATTGCCAACTTTTTCCCCCAAGGCCCGTTTATGATTTTTTTTCGGTGTTCTCTGTACAATTCTGTACAAGCTTTCAGTTTTTTTTTCTGGTATTCCTTCAAGCAAATGCTCACAGCCTATAGCTGTATTTACATCGGCCAATGGGTATGGGCTTGGCTGGGCAGGACTGTGCCTGCCTGTTTTCCTCCAACAAACATCACCGCCATCATTGCTGCAATCATTGAGGCGCGCGCGTATTTCGCCTGGTTTATTACCCTACTTCCGTTATCCGTTTACGATTTTTCTTCGTTTTTCACAAATCAAGTCCGAGCACAAAATTACAAACAAACAGCGAGCGAGCGGAAACGGAAGCAAGATGAAGTCAGAATGGAAAAAAATGTGTGCCTCATATTGAGCAACATTTGGTCCGTGGATTCAGGGACGAATTTGTGGGCTAATGTCATATCTTTATCATTTTTTAGCTTTTATTGATATTTTTAAATATAATTTCGAACATTTGAAAGAGGAAATTTGTAGTAGGATTGAGTATTTTTTTTATAAACAGACATTTTGAATGATAAATAAATCCTAGTTAAGCCATAAAGGATGCAAACAACTTCCTCGAACCCTTCCCTGGACTTTAATCCTAAATAGCAACCCGGACTAACTCCACAGAGCCTTATCAGGAGACCACACAAAGCTGACACACAACCGTCAGGCAAATGAAACTACAGCAACAGCGGGGAACAACAGCAAAAAAAAAATCGGAAAAGCACCCGAAAGGACAAGGTTGAATAATCTCTCAGGCGCGCGATAGGGATTTCGGGCGCTTATTTCGTGTTTGTCGTTTTCATTTTTCCACTGAAACGATTTTCCCTGATTGTTTGCTGCAAAGCTTTACCTCCATCGCTCGGATTGGATTGTGTATTAGGTGGGATTTTTTTTTTCTTCCTTTGCTCTTCTTCTCTCTGGAGCCACCCAAAGCGACTGAGTGAGTGAGAAAAGCTTCAACAGAAGTGCATCGTTTATGTATCGAAATCGATGCAGATAGGTTTTTTATTCGATTTCCATTTCGTAGAAATGGCGTTGAGGCATCCGTATAGCTGAATTGAACTTTTTATGGGCTTATTTGATAATTGGGACTTTGAAAAAGAAAAAAATTAAAACTCCATAGCTAATTTATTTTTTTCTCCTAGAGTCGTGAAAAACAAATTCAAATTTACAAACCATCTGAAGATTGCGTCAACATCTCACGCACTTCCAGACCTCATCAGACCGAGCAGAGCGTCTTCATGAATACGTTATGAAATGAAGCATTGCGCCATAATCAAACTTTCTTTTTTCCTCCGAAATAGTATAGGCAGATACACATTTACTTTGGCAAAATTATCATAACAAACATATGGTGACGTTAAAGAGAGGTGGAAGAGCGTAAAGGAAAACAAAATAAAACAACGTTAAACTCAAACATCAGCACCAGCAGCCGCAGTCGCGCCCCGAGTGAAGGATGGCGAAAATTTTTCACCGGCAAATGTTTACCTTCGGCTGTGCTGGTCTTCTACTTCCGATGACTGAACCCGAAGGACGGAGAAAGTGAAGGCAGCAGAAGGAAAAGTTTTCCTCTCTTCTTCCTCTATAATGTGCCGTCATAAATTCATATATATGAAGACAAGTTGTGCGTAAATAGTAGTATCATGTATCTAAACATCGGCCAAAAACTTTGGTAATATTATGGTTGGGGATATATTTAAAGAAATTTGTTTTTCTAGGAGAAGTTTTTTAAAGATGAAAAGTGGCTCCAGAGACTAGGTGTGCTAGACGTTTTACCTTCCAATATTTTATCAAATCGAATTGGTAAGGTACACTGGCGTATTTTTCAACTTATTTCCAACATTTTTAAATGTAATTTCCTGCTTTAAAGTAACAAGAAAAAAAACTATCTAAATTTGGCTTTCGCAACAATTTTCCATTTTTTTTTTAAATTATCATTTAATAAAACTTAAAACTGTGGCATTAAATCAATTTGATCGAACAACCCTATAAATACAAAAATTGGTTAAATGATCTGTTGAACTTTTCTGAGATCCTTCCTTAGCTTTTTTGCAGAAATTTTAAGTGAATTTTTATATCATTCATTTCTTTATTCTAGAGAGTAAGAGAAAATAAAATTTAAAATCTATTGTGGCTCCAGAGAGTGACAAAAATAAAAAACCAAAAATCTGAAAATTGGTTATGAGCTAAAACTGTTTAAAAATAGATATGTGAAGCTCAATGTTACAACATTTATGTTTCTTAATTCGTACAAATTCTATCGAGACACTTGCGTATATAACCGTGGCTCCAGAGAGTAATTGATAAATACTCTACAATTTTTAGACATTTTTCAATATAATCATTTAATAAAACTCTGGCATATAGATCGATTTAATAGAAAAACCATATAAATACGGAAAACGGTCAAATGATCTAATGGACTTTTCCGAAAAACTTCCTCAGCTTTTTTGCTGAAATTTTTGGTGAATTGCTATGTCATTCATTTCATTATTCTATTCTAGCTAAAGAGTTGTTAACTAAAATAATTTAAATCATATTGTGGCTCCAGAGAGTGTCAAAAACAAAAAAAATCAGAAAATTGGTTTTGAGCTTAAATTGTCATAAAATAGATATCTGAAGCTTAATGTTGCAACATTTATGAGACACTTGTATATATAATCGTAGCTCCAGAGAGAAATTTAAATTTTCTCAAAAAAATCATTTCATAAAACTCCAAAAACTCTGACATAAAGATCAATTCAATAAAACAACACTATGAATACAGAAATTGGTCAAATGATCTGTTGAACTTTTCACAGATTCTTTCTCAGCTTTTTGTAGACATTTTTGGTTAATTGAGATGTTATCTTATTCCATTATTCTGTTCTAGCTAGAGAGTAGTTAGCTAAAACAATTTAAAATATATTGTGGCTCCAGAGAGTGTCAAATTTTTACTAAAATCATAAATGTTATGTCAACATAAATTTTGGATTTCTAACTTTGTTTTGGAAAAATATGATAAGATTGATAGTGTCAATTGAATTTTCATAAGTAACATGTAAAAAAAGACTTATTATTCATGACTTTTCAAAGAAATTTATGCTGTTACCATCACAGAAAACCATTACAGAATTTTTGCGAAAAATCACAGAAAGTCAGAATTTTTTATCGCCAAAATAACACCAAATCGCCAAAAATTATTTTCGGTAACCTTGGTCTGAAGCTCAATGTAGCAACATTTGTGTTTCTTGATTAGATTCATACAAATTCTATTGAGACACTTGGATATATAATCGTGGCTCCAGAGAGTAATAAGAAAAACCCTACAATAATTAGAAAACTTTTGAAAAAATCGTTTCATAAAACTCCAAAAACTAATTATTCTGTTCTTGCTAGAGAGTAGTTAACTAAAAACATTTAAATCATATTGTGGCTTCAGAGAGTGTCAAAAACAAAAAAAAAAAAATCTGAAATTCGGTTATGAGCCAAAATTGTCTTAAAATAGATGTCTGATGCTTAATGTTGCAACATTTATGTTTCTTAATTCGTACAAATTCTATTGAGACACTAAATGTAAATTATCGTGGCTCCAGAGAGTAACTAAAAAAACCCCACCATAAAACTGCAAAAACTCTGGCATAAAGATTAATTTTATAGAAAAGCACTATAGATACAAAAATTGGTCAAACGATCTGTTTTCCAAGATCCTCCCTAAGCTTTTTGCAGAAAACTTAAATAAATTAAGATGTCATTGATTCCTTTATTCTATTTAGAGAGTGGTTAGTTAAAATAATATAAAATATACTGTGGCTCCAGAGAGTGGGTAAACAAAAAAAAAACTTAAAAATCGGTTATGAGCTAAAATTGTCTTAAGAAGGATGTCTTAAGCATAATGCTGCAACGATCATGTTTCTTAACTCGAGCAAATTCCACTGAAAAACTTGTGTATATAAAATTGTGGCTCCAGAGAGTGATTGAAAAATAAACCCAAAAATCGGTTATCAGCTCCAAATTTGTGAAAACAAAAAACCGGATGTCTAATGCATAACGCTGTGTGTATAAGCTTTTAAACGCCTGAAAATACTTTGAAAACTTACATGAGATGGTGGATCCAGGAAGTGGTTAAAAAAAAAAAGATCTCAAAAAAACGGTTATAAGCTGAATTTTTCTTTAAAATAATGGTTCATAATAATTATTGTTATTATTTTATTACAGACATTTTACCATTTTCATAGCATTCGTGTCTTGAAGTTTCTTAAAAGCTAATTATCATAATAATATCCTAACATAAATTTTATTGAACATTTCGATAGCTTTCATGAATTGCTGGTTCATTCGATGAATCGTTGTGTAAAATTCTACAGATATCTCCGGTGGCCAAGACAGATGGCGAGTTTTTGTCGAAAAGGAATGAATGAGCTAATCGGGTATGTCCTATTCTTAGCCTACTCAGAACTCTCTGTTCAAAAGCGTTCCTGCGGTCAATCCACTTAGTGGTACATTTCTTAATCCTTCTCAGGAAATTTGAAGAAGAGTACCAATTTTGTTCCCATTCAGCTCATATTCTGCGTTTATCTAAGCGTTTTATGTCTTGAGCTGGAAGAGCTATAACCAAAGGTGTTTCAGAGTCGCTTTATAATGTTCCATAATGCTGCGAAAAAGTAAACTCTTTTTTACCTTTTTTACTCTTTTTAACCTTTGGGCTAACTTGCTGTTAATAAGCACGCAAGTCCACAGAATTCACATTTTTCAAGTTCCTCAAGTTTTAGCTCTATTTTTTTTCATTAGAGTGTTACTTTTTTGGTTTCATTATCTATACAATATAGCTAAGATATTCAAATTAATTTTCTAAGTCAATGATCAGTTTTCTCCAAGACCGATTTTGACATCTGAGAAAAAAATTGCAGGGGTTTATTATTTTTCCTGTTCTGTGGATTACGGGCTTTTGGACGTAAATTAAAAGTAAATTATAGTAAAAGGAACTTTATTTATTTCTTCATATCATTTTCCATTTAATAAAAAAAATTATCTGGAATGTTCAGTGTTCAATTTCAAAAATACATTTCTTTTCTTTTAATTTGTATAATTAAATTTTTTATCTTTTAATTCGAAATTGAACACTGAACATTCGAGATAATTTTTTTTATCAAATGGATAATGATATGAAGAAACTGGAACTCTTTTTTTCATAATTTAATCATCAAATTCTGTTTGATGAGTCAGAGTTCTACAGTATCATCGGTGTTCTGAAATTCGTATAACAACCTTTAGTGCTTAACATATTGATTCATGTTTTTTTTTATCTTTATCATAAAAATAAATTTGAAAATGAATGTAGGATCCGAGTAAAGTGACAGAGGTTCATTCTAGGTGAGCGACCGAATGAAATCATGTGTCAAATTTGCTCGGTTTGTTTTTATTTCGTTCGCAATTCCAAATGTTAAAATTAAATTTAAAATCAAAATGTACAAATTTCGGTACGCAAACGGTCACTAACGGATTGCAAGGTTTAAGCAAGCAGCTGGAATAACTTTTGGAGCTGCGAATAAAGCGAATTGGACAGAGTTTGGTCTTATATGTTTGGTTCCTGGAGCGGCTTGGAAAAAAACATCCAATAAAATAGCGGAAATCGACGGCTGCTGCCCCAATAAACTGGTCCTTTGCATACAGATCAACACATGGGATACGACACCTCGACGTCGATAAACAATGGTTCAGTACAGGACTTCAAAGTTGAAACATTAACTTGTTCGAAAACAACATTACCGGGTGAAAGTGAAAAATCCCCCCGCGACGGGAATCTGATAAGATGAAGTGAAGTGCAAAAAATGTGTTTTTTTTAATCTCGTTGCATGTAAATGAAGTTGTATACAATGAAATTATAACCTTTTTCAATTTTATATGTTTGAATTTATTTCCAACGTCTACCTAGTAAACTTTTTTTTGCTGCACAAATGATTGAAATAATCAAAAATTGAAGTGATTTTTGTTTTGATTGATTCTTAAACTATCATACTTTAGTGTTATTAAACGTTTAGAGCCTAATTATTCCGTTTTGCATAAATTTTCCTTTAAATTTTTATCCCGTCACCACCTGAAAAGGTACCGATAATTGTCACCTAAAATTGTCACCCAAATGCGACGATTCTCACCCACGGTGACTACGAGAATAGGGTAAGAACTCACAAAGTTCATCCGAAGTGACAATCCTCACCTAAACCGACTACTGGAATAGAGTGACTTGGGTGACTCGACTATCATCACGTCACACGCGGCGCAGAATAAGGGCCATTATTTTAGTTGCAAATTAGGCCCACTCCCATTCTGAAGAGTTTTATCGATACAATAATAATTACACTACTGTGAGTGATTTTTCAATTGATAAGTATTTTATATTGAATAGTTATCTAAATGTATGAATCAACTAAGGTTGAACTGGTTGAACTGCAATACTTTAAAGTCTTGAAAGCTAGAGGTGTTAAGAGCCAAACAAATTAGTTTTGAGTTGATGCCAATTTTAAGATTTGAATTTCATTGTTTTAATTGATTGAATATTAGAACTTAACTTAAATAATAACTTAAATAAAAGGAAAAATCTCGCATCATGGCAGTTAATTAATGTTTTCTCAGAAAGAGTTTTTTTTGCATCTATGCCTCTAGAGCCCTTAAGTAAGGAAATACCGCTGAATTGTTTCACCTCTAAGATTTATATTTTCCTAAATAGATCAAAGGGGATTTGTAATAAACAAATAGAATGCTTATAATGCAAAATTTGACTGATTGAATAATAAAATTGTTAAAAATGTCATCGCAAATATAGAAGACTTTTCCCCTCTGTTTTTCTTGAAGATCCTTTAATTTCCCACTGTTCGTAGGTATGAACACCTCATTGTTATTCTATCAATGTTCATAGAATGAAAAAGTCACGAGATTACAATCATCTGAAATTCCGCTTATTTTATGCGGTTAGGAATCCTACATTTGCCTTGTACAGAACATGTGTAACGTTTGCTTGAGCAAATTAACCAACAGCAGGTTAAGCGCCACTCTCTGAAAAGGAGAGACTGCTGAGGCGCTTTGAAAGGCCCGGCTAAGGCTCTTTGTCTCGGGCAGGTGAACGCGTGGCTCAAACACTTCGTCTCATTTCGGTGTGTCCAAAACGAAAGAAGACCAAGGACTGTTAGTAAACTACGTGGATGAATGAGACGAAAACTTTCTCCATATAACGGTGCGGAAATAAAAACTTAATTAATTCGAGCGATAATCGTAGACGTCGTCAAAGAAAGGGACTTGAGCTTTGCCAATCAACAGTATTACAATAGGTTCTCATTTGAACAAAGCTTATATTCAGGCAATAACGTAAAATCCCTAAGTGACGTCACTATCCTACTATAATACATTTCTTCGGATTTGTTTTAGAGTTTAACAATTTCGAGTTTAGTTAGATCTAACCTGAATTTCCGGAACGGCTTACGCTGTGCATGGATGCCTGGAACGGTGTTTGATGAAGAGATGAACAGGTCACTTCCGATGGTGCAGGAAACAAGTTGCGCTTCAAACAAGTAAGCACGTGGCGCTTCAGACGACGAAGCACGTGGCGCCGGATTTAGCTGGTCAACCGGCGGCGGCAATAGCTTACTACGAAATTCGCCAATTTCCCAAGCGCTCTGGCTCTCCGTCTTTCTTCAGAGCCGCTGGTACTTAGCGATGGCACCAATCGTATTTCTGGGGGTTTTGTAAAGTGGCACTAGGTGGTGGAGCTGGCATACGGAATTTGCGATGAGATTCGAGCTAGTCGGTTGTGTAACCCGAGCTGAGACGCAACATATGTAACGGGATGCGTCTAAAAATATCTCGTGGAAACGCTCTATGTAGTAACACTATCGCTCGAAAGTCTCGTGACAGGACTTCAGTCCAGATTTGCCAAACTTCCAAATTGTAGCCACTAGCCGAAAAAAACACAGTGAAATTATGGTCGATTTTCCAAAATTAATTGGCCAAAGGCCCACGTTGGAATAATCACCAGTTTTTCGGGGCTCACTTAAGACAAAAACTGTTTTAACAAAACTTTGTTAATTCGCATAAAGATGATGGTCGAATGTTACTTACAAAGTAATCCCAATTCCAGGCGCGCAATTTTGGGTACTTTTTGGTTTCAGCTAGCACGTCGATGAATTCACGGCCGATAAATCCTAATCATTTTAACAATTTCTGTTAATTTGCACAACGTTAATAATATCCTTTTACTTACAAGTAATCCCTTTTCCAGGTTTTCACAATATGGAGGGATACTTTATTATAAAAAAGCACGTTTTTTGATGTAAAGTGCACGGTAAAAGGTGTCTACTTTCTAAGACTTTTTCCACGAGAATGGCTCGAGACCGATTGTCTATTCAAATTAGACCCGAACAATTCCGCTGAGTTACCATGAATCTTTTTTTTTATAACGTTATACAAAGAGCTGTTTTCAACTCAAATACTTCAAGGTTAGTCTAAAATTTGGAAGTAAGGAGAGAACAGAAGGCAGGAAATATTGGACGGATTTTATATGGGACATTGCTTAAGATAGCCTTACAACTCGATCGGCACACAGAGTAATGAGATCCATCGTGGAGCTCATTTTTTTGTCGAATAAAACTAAAGCTCTCAAGAATCTCATCCCGACCACCAGAGGGTGTGCAAGGTTTGTTTGCTCGTATTTAGGTTACACGCAGAGAAATGTTCATAGCAAATTTTAAATAAAGTTAATTGTTACACATGTTGCCGAATGCTGTTCCAGCTGAGCATCGAACGTGTTGGTGAACTTTTTGTATTCCCATTCAGCTCCGAGATTCTTCGAGGCAACGTTAGAGCAATAGTTTTATCAATTGTGTTGACGGCCAGATTAAAAGTAAGATTTTTGTAGTAGACTGAAAAGAAAGAAAACAATTAGTTTTTAAATTTTTTATAAAAAATATTTAAATTATTTGCATGTTTTAAAATTGAATTCTCATTTCGAATGGAAGAAGAAAAATTTTGGTGTATTTACTTGGGACGAGACTTTTTTTTTATATTAAGAATATGATTTAAAAATTTGAGTCAAAAGGTTGTTTGTAGATGAGTGTAGAAAGCTACAACTTATCGATATTCAGAACATAGGAGTTGTTCTTACAACTGTTTTCTAAAACCTGGGATTTCAAATTACTCTTTGTCCGATCACACGGTCGTTCAGCGACGCTCAAGATTATATTGAATTGTTCCGTTGTTGTAAAAAAATGAAAAAAAAACGTTTTGCTATGAATTTAGATTTGTTAAGTTTTCAATCGAAAATAACAATTTTAACAATTCGGTTTGTCCCTGTAGTCATTTCTAGAAATATGTATATTAATTAAGATACAATTCATCTAATCACTATTCATGATTAGATTTTTTCTAAGAAAATGAGAAAACCGTTATATCGACTAACCTTTGATTTAACTAGAAGAAATGCGATTTTCGTTTCCGCTCTACTTTCTCTACCAGTCTTCAAGATGACCACCGGGACCAACAAGTGGTGGAAATGACGCATGGTCTCCTTTCGTAGTCGCAATCACTACTTCTACTGGCAGACAATCGCACAAGCCTGTTTGGAGTCGGCGTTGGAAGTTAAGCAATCTAGAAGTCTCCCGAACATTTGCAGCCACGGCAATTGACCATCACAAACAGTACTCATCTCCGTCCCTGGCAAACTTTTGATGATATTTCTTCCTAAATTCCATCTCTAATTTGTTTCCCAATTAGGGGCCTATTCTGTCGATGCTTTACGCGAACGTTTTTTTTCCTCCGTAATTTTTGTTCCGGTGGATTACCTGTGGATTGAGAAGGAATTGACATATTTAAAATCATTATTTCAATTGTGATTATCGTATGATGAACATTTTATGAATATTTGTAGAAACATAATTATCTACTTACATAATTCACCTGCAACTTTAAAAAATGACCTCCTTGTTGTGAACTGACCGTTCCTAAACACCAATGATAGAGTAGATTCGCAGGTGAAATAATCTTCCATGAGAGTCACGGTTCGGTCGGTTGTTCGTCCAATAAGGTACATCGCATTGATTTCAGCTTCAATGTTTGGTTGGGAACCTCCCTTTTGGATATGATGATTAGGGCACCAGTTTTCACACAAGCTAAATGTTTCTAAACGAATAGCTCTTTCTAAACGCGACTAAATATAACTGAATAAAACGTAAACAGCGCGTACAAAACAAAAATTAATTTCGCGATTTCGCAAGTCGGAGAATTTTGCAATGTAAACAAAACAAACCATTGACACACTCAAAAAGTTTCACTCGAAGTTTGCGTTTAAGTACACATAATTTTACATCATAAAGCTTAGTTCTTTTAGAAATGGGACACTTTCATTTGCTAATAGCTCGTTAACTAGTTATTGGATATTAAAAATTTTGACAGCATTTTGTTGCCTGTAAAAAGTACTATTCGACCTATTTTTTTCAAAATTTAAAATTTACGCGTTTTTGAGATATGTACGATGTAAGAGAAAAAGAAAAAAATAATTTTGCACAGTTTCCTTTAAAGTTCGTCATTATCAAATTGATAGCTGACAAAACCGTTGATTATTCAAAGAATTACTGAGTTTTTGTGGTGGATAAGTATGCAAACACTGTCAATAATGTCCACAAAGTTCAAATCAAGCATTGTAGTGAAGAAAATGATCGGCAACAACGGTTAAGGATCATCAGGGAAGTCAAGTCTCATACCAGCATTTTTAATTTTCAATAAACGAAAAACTAAGGGTAGACCGCTGAAATATCCAAAACAATTTTCTCCGATAAGCTGAAAGTGTTGCCTAGTGATGACTCATAGAAATCCAACCTCAAACAACCATTTTTTGATAGTTCCAAAGCTCTTAAGCTGTAAAACCGGTACCGAAAAAAAAACGTTCAAAAATGTGGTCAAAAATAATCAAATTTGTTCATTTCGAAACAACTGTATCCACTTAAATGCTTCCAGTTTCCAGTTTCCAGAGAAGTATTGGACCAAAAATTATCAGAAATTGAAGAAGGAGGGTGAAGCCACCTAAAATATAGATTTTACGAAGTATAAGTTGGAGAAACTGATCAATACCATGACTGAAAAAAGTGTGCGCCGGCCAATGGGAGATACCAAGAATAAAGTAGAAATTTCTTTAACAAAAAACGGTAAATATTTTTTTTCAAATTTTTTCATGAAATATCATAACATTACCTTCATTTTCTTCATAGAAAGTATTTGGTTCAAAAGAATGGTTTTTGAGATACAGGCATTCGTAACTGTCCCATTTCTAAAAGAACTAAGCTTTATAAGTTATAAATTTGAGATCCAGATTTAATTTTCATTTTCTTGACATAATTTCGTCTCAGAGCCATGAAATATAGATTGAAAATTATGTAAAATTAGATCTTGTTCAATTTAGACCAAAAAATTACGTTTTCAGACGTTTCTGGCTCGTGTAATTTTAGAAAATTTTTGGTGTGTAGTCATAACGCAGACACTGACAAACAAATATTAACGTGAAGCAAAACAAACTGTCCTGAATCAAAGTAGTTTAGACGATGCACACAGGAGTATTTTACGCCAAAACCTGGCTGTGACAAACAAACGTGTCAACGCACCTTAATCCAACACACACTCACACTCGATTTTTAACCATCGTTTAAGATGTACTGAAATTATAAATTTTTTCTTTCACAATTTGGCGCAAACACGTTCAAGTGCAAGCTGTGTCACTCGCACAATAAGGTGATTTCAAACAAAATTTCTTCTACAAAATCTTTGGTTATAATGTGACAGATAAGACTTTATTTGCGATTATTTATGGGAAAGCACTAGTAGGGGAGTGGTAAAATTAATATAGTAAATAGAAAATTTAAAAAAAAATGAACAAAATTGTTTACAAATTATTGTTTAAGTTTGTCTTCCTCAAATTCCTGTCCATACTTGCGAATTCGAGCCATTTTAAATTTTGCAGTTTATAAGATTTGGTTTGTTTTGCTGTTTAACACCCTTGATGGTTGTGTTTTCAAAGCCTGTACCTGCATACTTCAGTGTATAGCAGGCAATATTACTCCCCCCGACAACAATCGATTCATGCAAATTTTATACATGAGCTACGATGAGTGTTTCTCCGAAAGACGACAACACGACTTTCCATCATCCCGTGCTGTAGCTAGGAACCTACTTTCATACTGCAGGGGGGCCATCTCTGTTCTACTTCCTTTGATCCAATATAATGTATCATACAGGTGTCAAACATGTGCCCATAAAGTGTAAACGTTTTCCTGTCACAACTTCCATCCTGTCTACTTCATCTGTCTGTTGCTCACATTTTCGTCTGGCAGTGATTGAGTGAAGTTGAAAGAAAAATGTAGGAACTGTTATCTTTGCATGTCTCCCGATGATTGCTCTCACAACAAATGACATAACCAGCAAATAAGTTATTGGTTTCTTTTTCATGCGAAGAATGTTCGTGTTGAAATATTTTTAAAGCACAAAAATACAGTTAATACGTTCGAGTAAATGAAAACAGAATCTTTTGAAATTCTAACAACTGATAAATCACAAAAACACATTGAGTGTCACTGTGATGCTCAGCAAATACGCCTGAGTTTATACTTTCATACCATGAAATAGGTTTCCCTTAAAACAGGCAACAATAAACGCCTATGTTTAGGCAACGCACAACGTGCACAAAATAATTGAACCAAATTTCACCAAAAAAATCGTATAATAACGGTTCGCGAAATTAGTTTGAATTCTCCAAAGTTTTTAAATTCCAAACGGGTCATGAAAATAGGTCATTACCAGCATCTTTCCGCGTTTAATGAATTTTGTTTCCAGGAGTATGACGTCGAACAAATGCCATAATACCCTCAGAAAGCTCACATTCAAACCAGAGTAGTAGTAGCAAATAGTCACGGAATGGTCAGCTGCAGCAGCATCATCATAATTGAAAGTTACCCACCGAGAAGCAGAGCTGTTTTGCGCCTGGTCCAGATGGAAACCGTGTGGGAAACTTCCGCTTTCAGTCCTCATGCCCGGGTGGGGTTGCATTTTTCGGGCTTAATTGTGCAAAAGGAAGGATCATTCGTGCTAAACTGTGCGAATGATGATATCGTTGTGAATCGTGCGGGATGTGCATTGGAGGTAAATAAGGTGTGTATACTTTCTACTTGGCTGAATGTCGATGATGCGTGGGAAATTCAGTGAATGGGAAGCAATCCCGGATTGCATCATCACCGTCATTTGCTGATGCAATTCCTAACACGCCAAAGGAAGGATACAAATCCAAATTTAGTAATTTCATATCAGAAGACAACATTGTTTCACTTCCACCCTTTTTTTTAGTTATTTTTGGATTATCACTTTAAAATTTTTTTATTCTTATTTTTTCGGTCTGATCAATACACTATTTCATGCACAGGCACAACCAATTTTTTAAGAATTTTCATAAATTTCGATCTCAGGAATGCGATGCTGTTTTTGGATTTCCAAGCAGAGGTTTATCTTTTAAGCGAGTTGGTTCTCAAGTTTGTACCAAAGTAATACAGAGATATTTCTATAAAAATAGTACATAAATATGTATCTAGGCTTTTTTTAAATTAATATATTTTTGAAGCCAAAGTCATCCAACCTGAAAAAAAAAGGATTTCTTCAAAAAGTTTTAGACTTGGCATCAGTTTTAGTATTTTTTATCGAATGAAAAGAGACGATCTGATTCCTGGAAAGGCAGTGCAGTAGATAATATTGCCAACATTTTCTCTTTCAACTTCTCTGAAAATTTAATTTTCCAGTGAGATGTATAGATTTTTTTTTCTTTCAAAACACTATTTTAATTCCTTCATAATTGTATTGTGAAAAGTTCATTTAAATTTTAATCATAAAAAACTATTTTCTTCCATAAAAAATCGAATAAACCATTAAGCGGGAAAATTCGAAAACGAAAATATTGAATTTTAATTTTGAAACCGAATGTGCATTCTTTGTAAGGAATTTTGACCAAAAATAAATTTTCTGAAACGTGTTAAAGAACACAACCAAAAAAACAAAGAATAAGAAAAGACTAAATGAAAGAAATGAAGACAATAACAAAATTGTACAAATGACAAAATAGAAAAAAAGGATTAAAAAAATTGTTTAGCTCAGTTTTGCCATTTTTACCATTTTCGTCATTTTTTGTCATTTTCTGTCATTTTCTTCAATTTTTGTCATTTTTGTAATTTTTGTGATTTTTATAATTTTTGTAATTTCTGTCACATTTTCATATGTGATGAAAGAAATTAGAGAAACATGAACTATCAAAGAACGAAAGAACATAAGCCGTAAATATCATGAAAATTTCGAAAAAGATACAACGGCTCACCGACAGGACTTGAACCTGCAATCTCCGCTTCGGTACAACGGCGCGTTAGCCAATTCCACCACGGTGAACGTGATGGAACCGGCGAACACGAGCAATCGAGCTCTGCCGATCAACTGCTGGACCTTCTATCGAAACACCATGTATATCCCGCATGTGATCTTTCCCTCTATTGATCTCTCTTGTTTCTCTAACCCCACCCATCGACTCGGGATTTTAGCCGAGCGAGCACATGGTCGATTGCTTCGGGTTTGCCGCAACACCTCCCTATGTAACTGGTCTGCTCGGAACCTTGAGCGGCACTGATTGCTTCTTCATCTGACCGTAAGTTGCGGCAAACCCGAAGCAATCGACCATGTGCTCGCTCGGCTAAAATCCCGAGTCGATGGGTGGGGTTAGAGAAACAAGAGAGATCAATAGAGGGAAAGATCACATGCGGGATATACATGGTGTTTCGATAGAAGGTCCAGCAGTTGATCGGCAGAGCTCGATTGCTCGTGTTCGCCGGTTCCATCACGTTCACCGTGGTGGAATTGGCTAACGCGCCGTTGTACCGAAGCGGAGATTGCAGGTTCAAGTCCTGTCGGTGAGCCGTTGTATCTTTTTCGAAATTTTCATGATATTTACGGCTTATGTTCTTTCGTTCTTTGATAGTTCATGTTTCTCTAATTTCTTTCATCACATATGAAAATGTGATCATTTTCAGGTACAAAGATGTACCAAGCGATTTCATAACATCAGTATTGATTTGTAATTTCTGTCATTTTTGTAATTCTTGACATTTTTGTAATTTTTGTCGGTTTTGTCATTTTTGTAATTTTCGTCATTTTGGCCATTTCTGGCATTTTTGTCATTTTAGACATTTTTGCCATTTTTGTCAATTTGGTCATTTTGTTGTTTTTGTCTCTTTTTTTTTTTCATGATTGCCATTTTTCTAGCTTTTCTAATTTTTGTCGTTTTTGTCATTTTTGGCTTTTTTGAATTTTTTTTCATTTTTCTTATTTTTGTCATTTTTGTCGTTTTTGTCATTTTTTTGTAATTTTGTTCATGTTTGTCATTTTTGTGATTTTTGTCGATTTGGTCATTTTTGTCATTATTTGTAATGATTTTCATGTTTGTAATTTTTGTAGTTTTTGCCATTTTTGTCATTTTTGAAATTTTTGTCATTTTTCATATTTTTCTTATTTTTGTCATTTTTGTAACATTTGTAATTTTTGTAACATTTGTTGTAGTTTTTGCATGTACTTACATAATTGTCACTTTTGTATTTTTTGTCATTTCTTCATTTTTGTCAATTTTGTCATTTCTGTCATTTTTTTCGTTTTTATCATTTTTGTCATTTTTGTCATTTTTCTTTCATTTTTTTTTAAATATTTTGGACATTTTTATCATTTTTGTAATTTTTATATTTTTTTGTTATTTTTGTCATCGTCACTTCTAAGAAAATTTTTCATTTTTATTATTTTTATGATTTTTGTAATTTCTGTCATTTTTGTCATTCTTGACATTTTTGTTATTTTTGTAATTTTCGTCATTTTTGTCATTTTGGCTATTTCTGGTATTTTTGTCATTTTTGTCATTTTTGTCATTTTTGCCATTTTTGTCAATTTAGTCATTTTGTCGTTTTCATCTCTTTTTTTCATGATTGTCTTTTTTTAGCTTTTCTAATTTTTGTAATTTTTGTAATTTTTGGCTTTTTTTGAATTTTTTTTGTCATTTTTGTAACATATGTCATTTTTGTAACTTTTTGTAATTTGGTTCATGTTTGTCATTTTTGTATTTTTTGTGATTTTTGTCAATTTGGTCATTTTTGTTATTTTTTGTAATTATTTTCATGTTTGTAATTTTTGCCATTGTTGTCATTTTTGCCTTTTTTGAAATTTTTGTCATATTTCTTATCTTTATTTTTTTTGTCATTTTTGTAACGTTCGTCATTTTTGTAACATTTGTCAATTTTGACATTTTTGAAATTTTTGTCATTTTTTTCATATTGTCATTTTTTGGTATTTTTGTCATTTCTGTTATTTTTGTCATTTCTGGCATTTTTGTGATTTTTGTCATGTTTTGTAATATTTTTCATCGCTGTCATTTTTATTCCATTTTTGTAGCTGTTGTAATGATTGTCAATTTCTTCATTTTTGTCATTCTTGTCGTTTTTGTCATTTCCGTAATTTTTGTCATTTTTTTTGTTTTTTCGATATTTTGGTCAATTTTATAATCTTTGTAGTTTTCAAAATTTTTGTAATTTTTGTCATTGTCACTTTTAAGACAATTTTACATTTTTGTCATTTTTGTTATTTTTCTCATTTTTGTCATTTTTGGATGCTCTCTTACATAGATCGGTTCCTGTCAAAATCAATCAAACGGAAATTGACAAATTGGCTGGCGTTAATTCCGTTGAATAAACTTCTTCCTAGCGCTCGAGCAAGCTAAGCTTCAGAATGAACGCCATCAGCAGTATGCCATCGAGACCCATCTGTGATTTGTCATCGGTTCCATCATCGCGTCGCATTGCATAGCACTATCGATTTTGAACACCACCAAACGCCCTTCCCCTTTTCACTCCATGACTGAAAGGTAACTTCAAATTGTTGGATTTCCCATTCAATTTGTTGATTGCCGACGTGGGATTGCCATTGAAATGATCGAAGTGTTCTGAAGTTATTTGATTTGAAGAATTTTCTTTTTAAAATTTTAAGGTTTTGAATTTTGCAACTTGAAAGTTTTAACATTTTATGATCACATGAAATCTTTGAAATCTATCTGTCGTTTGCCCATAAAATTGGTGAATTATCCGGTCAACCTACACCGCAAAATGCTCCCAACTTAATGGTTCAAGCAATCAAATCAAATTGCTGCTGTTTATAAACTGCCATTCTCGGTGACTCTCCAGTCTCTTACACACATTAGGTAACACATCACCGGCATCAGCCGGTTATTATCGGATTATCGGAAATCCAGGGAACTTTCCAGCTAAATACACGCCGGAGGATGCAGATGGAAAGCACTCTAGTTTATTTGCTAAATTAATTCTGAATAACCCTTTCTTCAGTCCTTAGTCCTTGTTAGGTGAAATCTCGACCTGGAACCATTAAGCTGGTGAACCAATTTAGGATAACGATCTTAGGAGTTAACTACCGATAGGGGGAAGTGTTCCTATATGCGCATATTGGGTAATATGCGCATACAGCCGATTGACGAAATGGCTGGAGATTCATCATATCTAATTAGTGCAGTTTGAGGGTAATACGCTTTTAACACATGCCATAAAAAAATTAAATTATTATATTAAGTCGAAAATTTTTAAAAATTCCAACAAGATTTTTGTCAGTTTTGTTATAATATATTGAACTTTAATTATTGTGCATACAGATTCTGTGAACAAAAATTTTAGTGGTTTTTCTTTCTTATTCATCTGGAAATCGGAAATTCAACAAATCGAAGCTTTTGGCAAAGTTGTAAATGATAAGATATTGGAAAAAGAGACAGGTTCTGAATGCCCATATCAAGGCAGGTTAAATGCCTATATCAAGAAAATAGATTAGTCTTATAAATTTTTTACTTTCTATCATTTAAACATGAAATCTACGCTCAAATCACGATCTTACAGCGAAAAAAGAAGAACTTCCTACTGATCCGATAAAAATACAATATGAACAAAATATTACCCTGAAATATGGCCATATGGCATACTTAACTATGTTTCGTGCAAAAGAACTAGTGATGTAAAAAATTTCACCAAAATTTCGGCCTTGACGTATGCTTAACATCCGTTTCTACCATTTTCAATTAAATAATATCAAAATATTGCAAGTTGTAATGAAATATAGCTAAAAACATAAATATGCGCATTTAGCCCGCCAGTTTCGGAAATCGGCTATTTTGACTTCTTTTATTATAAAATTATTTTCACAAAAACTGTAAGAGATTTCAACAGAAAAATTTCACTAACGTATATAAAACAGATGTCCGCTCATGTGCAAATAGTTTTCAGACTCCTATCTTTTGGAGTATAGGAGAAAATGAGTGCTTTCCTTAATATGCGCATATAGCCTTCCTCTCCCCTACAAATAACTGAATATATTATGTATGGTGGTATGTATCTTCGAAAAGGTGGGTGGGTATCAGCAGATTGAATGAGAATCTGCAGCACCCCAGAGCTCGGATTCTCAAGAGTTCACTTCTTCACTTGCTTATGTAATGCTCACCTTCAGGGGTTCGACAAAAGGGCACAAGCTACCAGATTACAGCAACGCTTGATTACAGCAATTCCGTATTCAGTCTTCGATGAAATGCACACTTTACACAATTTGCAACAATTTTTCAGCAACCGAAAGAAAGGGGGAAATGGAACTGATATCTGCATTGAGAGGAATTACTTCCATGCCACTACATGGTCCATGGAAAATAGGAGTGTGTCGGTGTCAGTGCCCTGCAGAACCATCCTAATCGAATGAGGGATTAATAAAGCAGCAATCTTATCCTAGAGGTTAGAGCTTGGAGCCATGTCTGTTTTGCTAGCATGATGAGCAGGGTTGGCATTATTCAACGTCATTAGTCAAATGACTGTGACTGTTGAGCCTCTTGGTCCGTCAAACTCATTTGACTGTTCCTTAACGACCAGTCACTTCGTTTGCCAGTCATTCATTCCCCAGTCATCTGAAGCTAAAATTATAACCTAGTCAAGCAATCGCATTCAAACGACCGATGACGAAAAAGAAACGCATTTATTATTATTGTTACTCCTGCCAGCAAGCTCGTTTTCAGTTTTTTATTGCTATTGTTGCTCTCTTCTAGCAAGTCGTTCATTAGTTGTACCTGCCGTCAGCAGCCGATCGAAGTGTGAAGAGATTTGCCAGTCACTCTCAGGAGAAATTTGACCATGTGTAGGAGCTTCGCCAGTCGCATGATGGAGAAATGTTGATCGTTGTCGTGCTTTATCCGCCATGCGAGTAGTGAGGCTCCGTCAATTGAGTAAAGTGCCGGTCGTTTGATGAAACAAAACTAGTCGGGTCAAGCGTGACGGGCGAAATTTGATGAGTGTAAAGTTCGTTGGAGAGTCCCAATAATAAAACAAAGAAATGTAGATTTTTGTTCAAAGCGTTCTAAGATAATCGAATTATTTTATTGTTCAGGGCACATCCCTTTTTTCACATAGTTTTATTCGATCCACACATTTCATTCATTCATAATTCATTCATTCATTCATAATTCATTCATTCATTCATAATTCATTCATTCATTCATAATTCATTCATTCATTCATAATTCATTCATAATTCATTCATTCATAATTCATTCATTCATTCATTCATGCATAATTCATTCATTCATTCATGCATTCATTCATTGTTCATTCATTCATTCACTAACTCACTCAACTACTCATTCACTTACTTATTCACTCGCTCTCAAAATTATTTCATAGTTTTTCATACACCCACACAGAAAAAAAAGAAAAAAAATCATTCATTCATTCATTCATTCCTTCATTTATTCATTCACTCACTCACTGACTCTCTCGCTGATTCACTCACTTACTCACTCACATGGTCAATCATTACTCACTCGTCCACTAATTTTATCACTCACTAACTCACCCATTTACTCACTCAATGAAAGATCCAAGCAAGAAAAAAAAATCACTCCCGTTCATTATTCCGCCTCCAAATGAATAAATGGGTGATTTTCCGAAGGCGCACCGGCTTTGAGATTCCGAACTTAGAATATTTTCGGTCTTTCTTCTGCCGAGGTCCATCTTCACGCACCAACACAGTTTTAAATTTTATGTTCCTTTCCTATGGAAATGGATGTACGCAATTGCTTTTCAATGTATTAGAACTGGGCGACCCGCTTGTTCAATGCTGGCTGTTTTTGTTGATATTTTTTTGTAAGGAGTTCAGTTTCATTCGTGCTTCGAATCCGTACAGACGTCGTGGGTGTACGTTTAATTTTTTTTTTTTTGAACGTGGAGCGAAAGTTGTTGCTGTGTTGAAAGTGATTAGTGAAATCAGAATTCCAGAACATATCCAACAACGGATTTTCTATGTAAGTAACTTCAGAATTTGTTTTTTATCCAAATTCTGAATTCCGAATTAACAGCTAAAAATTAAATCAAAATGCAATGTGAATTTGAATTTCATAATATTATTCCTAAATTGATTTCTAACTTAGTGCATAATACCTGCACCTTAGAAATATCAATTTATTAATTCATTTCATTTGCCTATCTAAGAATATAATTTCCGAATACCATGAGCTGATTTTAGTTTTCCAAATTCTTGTTTCTGAAGTAGACAATTTTAATTTTCCATTCGTTATCTTTATTTCTGCATTTTCTATGGTTTTATGATGGCAACCGGGGGTCAGTCTTAGCTTTCCGAAAATATATTTTTTAAATCTGTCGATTTAATCCTGTTATCCTTTTCTCAATCCTTTACTAATGTAATGTTGAACAATAAAATGTGAACAGTACAAAATTAAATTGGTTATGACTTTTTTTGCAAACTGGTCCGTTTAAATCAACAAATTCGTTAAAAACCTCAATTCTTAAATCTGAATTTTAAACAGGTTTTGAAAACGAGAAAAAAAAACTTAAAAAATCTGAAATCATTATCTGAATTGAAATCCCAAAAAAAAAAGAACTGGTTGAAAAATAGATTAAAAATTAAAAACTCTAATAAAGATTCATAATTTGAGGCCTGTGAAAAGTAAATTCTGAATCCAGATTTTGATCCCAAGATACCAGGTTCTGGATTCCGTACTGTCAACTACTGTTATTGAATTTCAAATTTAAATTTTTCATATCGTGGTTTGAATCTGGAATCTAGAATCTGAATCTGAATCTGACATCTGAATCTGAAATCTGAACCTGAAATCTGAACCTGAAATCTGAATCTGAATGTGAAATCTGGAATCTGAAATCTGAATCTTAAATCTGTATCTGAAATCTAAATCGGAATCTGAAATCTGAATCTAAATCTGAATCTGAAATTCGAATCTAAAAGCTGAATCTTCATTTACTTTCGAAAATTTTAACCTGATTCCTAAGTCGTTTATTATGAATTTCGAATTCATGGTTGAAAAAATAAAATAAAATGTAACCAAACAAAATGAACTTAGATGTTTTTATGTCATTTTATAATTTTTGATTATTTGCTTGAAAAATATTAATCAACTTATCACTTAAAATCTTACAAAAAAAATTAAATGAAATTGAGACTCCCTAATTTTATGTTTCTGATTTGTAAATTTTGAATACGAATTCTGATACCTAAGATCCAAGATCTAAATTCCGTTAATTTTGAGTTGTAGCTTGCATATGTAGTTTTTTTGTCTGAAATTCTTATGACTTAACAATTTTTTGTCCATTTTCAGATTAATTAAAATATTTTCAATTTGTTTTTGTTTGCTTACTCTTACAAACGATTTTATTCTGGAAAATTTAGTAAAAAGTTCGAAATGCCTTCAATCAATGTTGCGGAAATGATTATATTAGTTAAGTGGTTGTAATTTCGCTTTAGTCACCTTTACTTTACTTTACTTTACTTTAAACTCTCCCAATAATAATTCCCATCGGCAAACTATCAAATAATTTTAATCACTCGCGCACTGGACGCGCACCGAAATAGAACATCCACAAACATCCACATACAAATCATGTGCTGGTAAACGGAATGAAACGGACGTGCATCGGGAAGGGAAAAGCCGAAGATCCCATCTCATGTATGCACACTTCGGGCATCGTGCTCTAACGATGTCCGAGGGGCGTTTCTTCCGCCTTCGGAGCTTTCGGATGAATCACAAGGCACTCACTCGAAGGCCGCGTTCACTTTCTGCGATTAACGCGACACTTTTGTTTCAACTGCTATTTCGCAGTTGCGCTCCGGATTTATTTCGCTGCGAAGCGGAAAATGAACTCAAAAAATCACTGGGATTGACTAACTGACTGATTCACTCATTCGATCATTCTCAATCGATCACACACTCATTCATTCTCAATCGATCACACACTCATTCATTCATTCATTTTTTAATTTATTCATTTTTTTTTCATTTATTCATTTATTCATTTATTCATTCATTCACTCACTCAATTAACTACTCGCTCACTCACTCACTTACTCATAAAATTATTTCATAATTTTTCATCCACACACTCACAGAAAAAGAAAGAAAAAAGGAATTTCAAAAAGAGGGATATTGAATTTGTAAATGACACACTCTTGACAAAAACTTGACAAGTTCACTACTTTGCGCGGTTTTTTTTTACAAATTGAAATTTCATCTGTTTTTGTGGTCCACCGTCAGGTTGTACCCGGATTTTCAGTGCTTTTACTTTGTTTGGACCAATCAAAAGTATATTCATTGGAAAGCAAATTTAATCTACATTCTAGTGAGGTTTCACAATTCACGCTGTGAGATTTCACAAACATATGAAAATTATAAACGTAAAATAATTCCTGAATTTCTAGAACCACAAGCAGCGCGTCTAGCAAAACGTGTTTGTTTGCTCTCCGAATAGGTACGGTGGGTGGTGATTTGGTCAGAGAACGAAGTCGACAGACGAAATAATGATGCGTGTCGTGACAAGCAAACGTGAATTACTATCAATAGAAAATTTCCAACCAAGAAACGTGAATCAAAATCTTAAGACAACAAAATGTCAGAATTAGAATAAAATGTGTAATAATATTTTTTCAAAAGCTCTACCACCGCTCAAACAGTTTTTACTAGCAATCTAATGAAAAGTAGGTTTTTCAGACCACTTTTTTGAACTTTTTGTGACCATTTCATTAAAAAAAATTTAAAAAAATATTTCTTGGCTTCATGATATAGACATTAACTTCAGCTTTTATATGCAAATATTTTTTGGACGTGTAATACATGAACTACAGCACTTCCCTGAGGCATGTTTTTTCGTTTTTTTTTCTTTCATGCTAAATAACGAGAAAATTATAAGCTTAAGCTATATAATGTTCTAAACATATTTTACGGACATTACAAGGTTTCTATTGATATAAGTTTTGTATGAAGTTCAAAATTATTCAAACGAATTAAATAGATTTTACTTTTGGAGTGTCAAAATGACACTCTAAGTCGGAAAAGGGAGTTTTTTTGTCCAGGCTTCCAGGGTTCGTCCATAAATAAAGTAAAGATGCAATATTAAAGAACTTTTGAATTCATTTAGGGTCCCCGAAGAAATTTTTCTTTTTTGAAGCTTCTGAAAAAAGTTACAAGCATTCAAACTTGCAATAGTGTCAAAATGACACTCTAATGCGGATGAGGGTTAAATGTTTAATGTTTTTTTTTGTCATTTCTAAACTCAAGCTCTCAAGCTCTAATTTTTTTTTGTCATTTTTGTCATCTTCGTCATTTTTGTCATTTTTGTCATTTTTTTCATTATTGTTATTTTTGTAAGTTTTGTAATTTTTGTTATTTAGCTCTTATCTCTTATCTCTTATCTCTTATCTCTTAGCTCTTAGCTCTTATCCCTTATCTTTTATTTCTTATCTCGTATCTCTTATCTGCATAAGACTAAATTGAGTTTTTTTTTTTTCAAATATGAATATTGAATATGTATTACATTTTCCATTGCAAGGTTTGAGTTAATTTTAATAATGTTCTAAAAATGCAGCACCTCATTTCGCCTGCTTTTAAATGAAGCTCATTATCCACTCAACATGCAGATGCAACACAACCCCAAATTATTCACTTTTACGACCATGTAAAGCTGTTCCCAGCTAGAAGATGCACTCCAAGGAGGGTGTGGAGGAGTGACGTGAAAAATGATAGTTTATGTCCACATTTATTCCACCTTTTGCTCACGTTTTCCTTCCACACATTTTTCCGAGGATTACAAAATCCACGAGACGCGAATACACAAACACACACACACACACACACACACTCGAATGCAACACAAGGATGATGGTTGTTAACAAACTGAATAGCCACTTAACTTTTCCGCGCGACCTTCATCCTTCTCCCCGCCATTTTCTCTCGTTCAAGTGGGTGAATATTTTCCCACGGATGATGAGTAACAAACAATAAAGTGTATATCCGGGTGGTTGAACTTTTGCCCTTCTACCAGTTTCTCCTTTTTCATTTTAAATTGTGGTAGGTCCGGATTCAGGTTCCGGGTGAATCTCCAGGCTGCGGCGAGCACCGGAAAAGAGGAAAATGTTTAAAATATGAATTTATAAAAAGCTTTTATCGTTTCGCTAGAGCCCTTCTCCTTCCGACTCTCATTCAACTCCAGCAAGCGTACAATGGACAAAAGAAATCCTTCTGGCATGTGTCCCTCTCCCATTTTTTTTTCGCTCACTCCCACAGGTTGATCGTTCTGTCCTGCAGCAGCACCTTCTCACTCACATGCATCCACTTCAAGTTGTTTGGCCTTTGTCTGGGGGCCTCCGGAGGGTGCTAAATTGTTCCAGCTTATGAATTTAAAACAACTCCTCCGGATGATGGAGTGTTCAATGGTTTGTATCAGCGAGTGTTGAGCCCTTTCACAAGTGGGAACGACGAACAGGAGGTTAATTTTAATCGCTGCTTTTGTTGAATTCATGTTGACATTTCGTCATTGCTTACTTTGGGATGATTTAACTTTTTTTTTCTTTTAAAAAAAATAGGAATTAAATAAAAAAAAACCCTGACCTTTTCAGCTTTTCCAAAAAAAACGCTCGTAAACTCTAATTTGCAGCTAGTCAGTCTGGTGTCGTTTTAGTGTTCACCCCACGATTTTAGTACGTGCTTATAGTACCTACAGAATCCAGCAGAAGCCAACAGAAAAGATTACTCTGAGCCCCTCCTTTGGGAGAACCAAGTACAAGTACAGACACCGGGACCTTCTTGCTTGCTTGTCTACTTGCTTGATTAGCTTCGATGAATAGCTGTTTTTCGGGGTTTTACAAAAAGGGGACACTAGCCGGCTAGCATGTCAAATTTTTTAACATTCATCCATCGTACTTAGCTGGGATTGTCTGAAAACGGACCAGGGAGCATCGTCCTTTTGTGTTCTCCGTAAAAATATTTCGCCAATTTCGTTTTGTACTCAGATCAGGTTTTTTTTTTCGTTGAAGTTGAAGGACTTTTCAATACGATGACATTATTTTTTTTTGCTATACTTAAAAAATGAAAAGTGGTGATAGGTGAAACGAGAAAAAAGAAAAATTTAAATTGAAAAGTGAGAATTAAAAAATCACAAGTGCAATGTGGAGAAAAAGTTAAAAAAAATAGAGAAAAAAAATTAAGTTAAAGTTAAAAATGAAAAGCAAAAAATTGAAGGGGGTCGGTTTAAGCGTGTAATCCATGTGGTCGAAGATTTTTATAGTGCTACTTAATTTTAAGAATTTTATTAGGAAAACTGAACTGCAGAGAGTGGTAAGGGATAGGGACTTTAGGCTAACAACCTACTGCTCCTGATATCTTGTATTGTTACAGAAACTGAGAGAAGAAATAACCGAATTGGAACTTTGGCAACGACTTTTAGCATGAAAACACGGACTAGAATTGGAACTTGGAATGTTTTGACCCTTGCCCAGCCAGGAAAGCTGGCTCAACTTGCTAGAGAAGCTAGCCGCCTCAAGCTAGAGATATTGGGACTCAGCGAAGTCCGTTGGCCTAACACTGGAGAACACAAGACACAGTCCGGGCAAGTACTGCTTTACTCTGGCATACGAGGAGAACATGCTACTCGGGAACGAGGAGTTGGTTTCCTGTTAAGCCCGCAGGCCCATGCGGCCCTCATAAGATGGGAACCGATAAACGAAAGAATAATCGTAGCCAGATTCAGAACACGGGTTAGAAACCTCACAATGGTCCAGTGTTATGCGCCAACAGACGTTGCCGATTTGCAGGAGAAAGAGCTGTTTTACAGTCAATTGAACAGCGTGGTTGAGAGAATTCCGAAGGGTGACATTCAAATCCATTTAGGCGACTTCAACGCAAAGATTGGCTCCGATAATCAGGACTTTGAGCGCATCATGGGGCGCCATGGCCTAGGACAGATGAGCGAAAACGGAGAACTGTTTGTAGAATTTTGTGGCAACAACAACATGATGATCGGTGGATCGCTCTTCCCCCATCGACCAGCACATAAGGTCACTTGGGTATCCCGAGATGGTCGAACAGAAAATCAAATTGACCACATCTGCATCAGCCGAAAATGGAGAAGGAGCCTTCTTGATGTCCGCAACAAGCGAAGCGCAGACATTGCATCTGACCATCACCTCGTCCTTGGCGAGATACGACTGAGAGTTGCGCGTGTCCAACGGCGCGAGGAGAAAGTCGGGTGTCGATACGACGTACGCCGGTTGGAGAATCCAGAGGTGAAAAGGGCATACGTTGAACAGCTAGAATCCCGAGCCTCGGAGCTGCCGACAGACGGAACAGTCGAAGAACAGTGGTGTGGAATCAAGAATGCCTTTATCACGACGAGCCATGGTACTCTCGGTAAAGTTTGTGGAAGACGAAGTGAATGGATGTCGGATGAAACCTGGAGGATGATCGATGATCGGAGAAAGGCGAAAGTCGGAATTGAGCAGGCATGTACCGGGTCAGCCAAAGCAGCCGCCCGCTTACGATATGCGGAGCTGGAAAAGGCAGTTAAACGAGCTTGTAGACGAGACAAGAGAGCCTGGACAAACTCCCTAGCCGAAGAGGGAGAAAGAGCCGCCGCCATTGGAGATATCCGATTATTATATGATATTTCTCGCCGCCTTAGTGGTGCAAGGACTAATGCAAGAATGCCGCTGAAAGACCGAGCAGGTCAGCTGCTGACAGATCGAACAGATCAGCTCAAGCGTTGGACTGAGCATTTTGATCAACTTTTCCGAGTTACAAGTAGCAATGGCCAACAGAACCCGCAGCTCGAGGCGCCCACAGTAAGTCGCATTAATGGCGTCAACTCGGAAGCGCCCTCGCTGGCTGAGATAGAAGCGGCAATCAAGGACATGAAATCCAACAAAGCGCCTGGAATCGATTGCATTCCTGCTGAAATGCTCAAAGCCGACCCTGCCCTATCAGCACAAATGTTGCACCGTCTTTTCGCTGACATTTGGGATACTGCAACATTCCCGGCCGACTGGATGCAGGGTATCCTCGTAAAGGTCCCAAAGAAAGGAGACCTAACAGAGTGCGGTAACTGGCGTGGCATAACTTTGATCTGTACAACCCTCAAAGTACTCTGCAAAGTGATCCTGAACAGGATCCAGGAGAAAATCGACGCTACACTCCGACGGCAACAAGCTGGATTCCGATCCGGACGATCATGTGTGGACCACATCACTACGCTACGAATAATACTGGAACAAATCAACGAATTCCAGGACTCTCTTTTGCTGGTGTTCGTTGATTTCGAAAAAGCATTTGACCGACTGAACCACGAAAACATCTGGGCTGCTCTTAGACGACGAGGGGTCCCAGAGAAACTAGTCCATCTCATCGAAGCACAGTACGAGGCGTTTTCGTGCAAGGTCTTGCACGACGGTGTCTTGTCTGAACCAATCCCGGTAACTGCTGGAGTGAGACAAGGATGTATTTTGTCACCGCTGCTTTTTCTCATCGTAATGGATGAGATCTTGACTGGATCGATTGACTGTAGACCAAACCGAGGATTGCCGTGGAATCCTTCAACCATGGAGCAACTTAACGACCTTGACCTGGCAGACGATATTGTTTTGCTCGCCCAAACACAACAAGACATGCAGAGCAAACTCGACGACCTCACCGAAAGCTCCAAGGCAGCAGGTCTCAAAATCAATGTCGGAAAGACCAAGTCGATGGAAATCAATACAGAAAATCGTTCCAATTTCGTGGTAGCTGGACAACAGGTTGAGACAGTGGAGTGCTTCCAGTATCTTGGTAGCCAGATTACGCCTGATGGTGGGACCAAGAAGGACATCGAGACCCGGATCAGAAAAGCCCGATTTGCGTTTGCGAGTCTCCGAAACATCTGGCGGTCACGCCAGATCTCTCTACGAACTAAGATTCGAATCTTCAACTCAAACGTCAAATCCGTATTGCTGTACGGGTGTGAAACTTGGTGCACATATGCGGTGACGACGCGAAAACTGCAAGTTTTTGTGAATCGCTGCCTGCGGAACATCATCCGCGCTTGGTGGCCTGGCAACTGGATCTCAAACGTTGAACTTCATAGCCGGTGTCATCAAAAGGCGCTAGAAATCGAGATTCGGGAACGTAAGTGGAGATGGATTGGGCACACGCTGCGAAGAGATGAAAACGAGATTTGCAGAGAGGCGCTTGACTGGAATCCAGATGGGCATCGGAGAAGAGGCAGGCCCAAAAGCTCGTGGCGGCGAAGTCTAGCCACTGAAATCCGCACAGTTGACGAGAACCTTGGCTGGCAGCAAGTGAAGACGCTGGCTCCGGATCGCCAGCAGTGGAGATCTTTTATCTCAGCCCTATGCGCCGGTCAATCGGCGTTGGACCCTTAGGTAGGTAGGTAGGTAGAGAGTGGTAAATATTTGGTATTCGTAGGAGAAAATCGGTATTGTATATTGGAGGTGTTTTCCATGAAATTAGAAGGGATTCAGGTAAGAAATATCAATTTCAATTATTCTCGAAAACTGGAAAATATGGAGTTGGAATTTTCCAACTCCCTTGAAGCAATAGGTTTGCTGACGACCGGATTAATATTTGTTACTAGGTAAGCAATCTCATCTCATCGTGAAAAAATGAAATTGTCCCAATTTTGCTGCAAGGGATTTGGGTGAAACGCGGATAAACGTTTGAAGATTGTGTAGCTGCAAAGATTGGCTGAATCTATGTTTTTTTTTTTTGATATTTCGAAAATATTGTTTAACTTCATTTTTCAAGTGTTTAACAGGAAAATAACGTATATTTTATACTACAGTATTTCAACTGCTTTTTATTTTAATAGCACTAGACAGATAAAATATTTTCAAAGTACATCAACTGTTCTTATCTTTGACTAATCCACAGTCTTCAAACGAATATCTCATTTTCAAGCAAAACAAAACAAAAGGGAGTGACAAAAATTAACAGGGCAATGATTGGAATTTTGTTCGATTTGTTAACGGATTGTGAATTTATTTAACGACTATATTTCAGGACTACGGGTGTATAATAAAAATGTGATGAATGAAGATGTGTTCTGGAATTGTTGGTATGGAATGTGTGTGCTCGTACCCAGATGGATCCACACCACACGCAACTCACGATACTGCAAAAATTGCAGACAGTGGAAAAGTCAGACATTACGATTAAAATAGGTGATAGCAGAATATACATGATCTCCAATGCCCCGCTGACATTGAGCATTAGTCTTTATCCTTCAATATTTTACCGTTTCTAATTATGATCACTTGGAAAATTAACTCCAATCGCAAAATGGGCTATATTTATCGGGAATCTTCTGATTCGTTCATTGATCACAAGGCAAGATATTTTGTTTTATAAGAATACTAAAATATAGTGTTCGGAGTAGTAGTTTAGTTAAGAATAAATTTATACTGAGTTTATTCACTACTGGGTGAGATTATTCACTACTCAACACAAGGCGACTTTACTTCGAATCACAGGAGAATAAATTTGGGGTCTATAATATTTTTTGGCATTGCGTTGAAGGAATTATAACATTGTGTGGTAAAGGATGGATTTATTTTGGTTTACCCTGTATTATAGGCACCTAATAATGGACCATTTAAAAAGCCTTATCTCAAATATTATCACTGCAAGTTGGATGCGGAATAGATGCCATGTTTAGTCTTCAGAAACTAGTTAATCTAGACTCAAAAAGGATATTGTTCATTATCAAAAATATTTTCCATCTTCAAAATAGATACTCTCCGATAATTTCTTCAGAACATTTGAAAAATCCTTTTTATTTCGTTAGTATTTCAATAAACACTAAAAAATCATAAGTTTTGTCCCCAAAATATACGTCATTTACTTGCAAATCAATTATATTCACAAAAATGCCCGTAATTAAATTCAGTTTTATGAATATTTATACAACGTATCAGAAAGGAAAATGTTTAACTTAAATATGGGGCATTATGTTCTTTTTTTCCTTTTAATTTATTATGTTGCGGAGGAAACACTATACAATGTGGTGTAAATTCTGGATTATTTATTATTTTAAGCGTCATTTTTCCAGCGAGCAATTATTTCGGTTTTCCAGATTGTTTTATGACCAAATATCTTTTTAAACTTTTGAGAAATCATGGCAGATTTTATTATACGCTGTATGATTAGTGATACCAAATCAAATCTAAGAGCATATTATCAATAATTCAGAAGTTCTCTTTTTCTATCACCAGTTCTAGAAGCTTTTAGTAGTTGGGAGGATTTTAAGAAATTATTTAAATGGGAGTGGAACTGTATGTTAAATGACGCTCATGTTTTGCCGTATTTTGTAGTTAAATTATAAAATGTTTTCAAGACATAAGAATCACTAACAGTCAATGTCTAATTTAGAAACTAAATAGGGATTTTTCAAACAAGAACATACATACAGACAGGAACTTTAAAATATGCTATATTTTGGCATTTATAATACAGATTTTTTACGAAAGTAAAACGTTAAGATATGTTATTAGGTATTTTAATTTAGGGCACAGCATTTTTAAAAACACACTAAACGCACATGATATGCAGATCTTAAAAAAGAAATAGTATGAGAACTTTTTTGGAAGTATTCTACCAAGAGTCGCAATGCACCAATCATATTGAATTAAAGTAGTAATGAAATACCATGTTATCGAAGATGCAAAATATAAAAAATGCTTTCAGCTGTCATCAAAAAATACACCGAAAATATTTTAAATAAAGAAAATAAAAATAATTAATTAGCTAGTAAAAGTATACACTGCCGGCCAAAAGTTTGGGATCACCCACTAAAAAACATGCAAATTTTGATCGTTCATATCTCAGCCGTCTTAGGACATATTGAAAATCTTCTGATCTCCTTTGAAAGATAATGAGCAATAGCTATCTCGGAGGTATTTTGCCCAAATATAATGTTTTAGTTTTGAACTTTAAACTTAACCTAAAGTTATAACATTTTCAAAAAATCGCACTCAATATTCAAAGCCGATCATCTCGGGATAGGGTGGACCAAATCTCAAAATTTGAGTGGCATTAGAATTCCTGTTCCTTACTTCTCAAAACACAATCAAAAAAATTTTTGAAAAAATTCAAAAACGCATTTTTAATTAATAAAATAGACACTTGAGTTGTCGTCCAAAAGTTTGGGATCACCTCTTTGTATGGTGAGTTTGGGATCATTCTTATAAAAACATGCAAATTTATTTTATTCATATCTTTCTCATCTAACATCGTATTGCAGATCTGAAGGGTTCATTTGGAAGCTTAGGAATTGTTGTTTTTTAATAAATTCATTCAAAAATTATATTTTAAGGTGAGAACTATAAAAAAAATCTGGAAACTTTCAAAAAAACAATAAATTTCAGGTGATTTTTTTATGGTTATCACTTCAAAATATAATTTTTGAATGAATTTGTTAAAAAATAACAATTCCTTAGCTTCCAAATGAACCTTTCAGATCTGCAATACGATGTTAGATGAGAAAGATATGAATAAAATAAATTTGCATGTTTTTATAAGAATGATCCCAAACTCACCATACAAAGAGGTGATCCCAAACTTTTGGACGACAACTCAAGTGTCTATTTTATTAATTAAAAATACGTTTTTGAATTTTTTCAAAAAATTTTTTGATTGTGTTTTGAGAAGTAAAGAACAGGAATTCTAATGCCACTCAAATTTTGAGATTTGGTCCACCCTATCCCGAGATGATCGGCTTTGAATATTGAGTGCGATTTTTTGAAAATGTTATAACTTTAGGTTAAGTTTAAAGTTCAAAACTAAAACATTATATTTGGGCAAAATACCTCCGAGATAGCTATTGCTCATTATCTTTCAAAGGAGATCAGAAGATTTTCAATATGTCCTAAGACGGCTGAGATATGAACGATCAAAATTTGCATGTTTTTTAGTGGGTGATCCCAAACTTTTGGCCGGCAGTGTATATGTAAAATTGTGTGTTGGGTTAAATTATGACACACTTATTATTTTGATGTCAAAGTTTGAAGATCCTTAGTGACAGGTTTGTGGACAATTATAAAATAAGTGGTTAAAGCTTTGGCCATAGGTGGGCTTAATTGATATAAAGCTCATGTTCAAGGTTTAAATGCATATTGAAAAATAATGTATTATTGTCAATTCGTGGAATCAAAAAATTAATATAATAATTTAAAACCAAATCAATAAAAATATCAAGCCCTTCTCAAAATATGAATTCAGGAAGAAAAGATTACAGCAGGTCTAATTTCAGCAATTCAATCATTTGTAAAAACAAAATACTATATGTTCCAAAGAGTGCAATTCTTCTTTTGATCAAATTCAAGTTGAGAAATATAATCCTAAGAGGATTTTTAAGAGTAAATAACTCAGTTGTCAATTAGAAAATCCATACAAAATTCCAAATCTTGTATTTAATTTTTACCGTCAAAAGAAAAACAAATATTTTTTCAAGTTTAAGTATGTCTTAAACAGATTCTGAGGAATTTTTATTTAAGCACTAGCGGACCCGGTGTGCTTTGCTACACCTTCCAAAAATAAATGTAATTTGTAAAAAAATAATTCAATTTTAGATTTTGTTAGCATTTTTTTAAATCAAACCTCATCATAGTTCAGAACCAACAACTTTTAAATGAGAGCTGTAGCTGGAGTTCCAAATTGCAATTCAAAGATGGTATATATTATTTACTGAAACTTGATCTCCAAATTTGTTTTTAAAGATCTGAAATTTGTACTCTGTTTTTAAAGCTTCATAATGACTTAAATAATGTCAAAATTTATGGATTTTCCACATTTTTTTCCAAAGTGGGAAGTTACGAACTTTCATAAAAACATTTACTACATCTTTTTTTGAGTTATACCAAATATCCGTACGCAAAAAACAACCCAAAATATGGCCCCTTCTTTTAGAAGCTCTTTACCTGAAACTTACATGGGACCTCCCCAATTCTGGCCCCCACTGCTTGAAGAAGGTAGGCTGATTTACCCGGCTCGAGTTTAAATAAATTTCTAATTGAAAGAAAATGAATCGGATATTGGAATTTATTGCATTTTGTACTTTATGGAGATAGAATTTTGAAAACCGATCAATAGCGTGAATCGGGACAGGTTTTTGAGTGTATTCCGTATATTCTATATTATGAGCACTACAGCTCCTGATAAGCTTTAGATGGTGTATTTTTTGAAGCTGAAAAAATAAGCTATAGAAATTTGAAAAAAAAACGATGGGAACGCTTTTTTGAAAAAAAACCATTTTCAAACAGCTTTTTTTCACCATCCTCGCCCTTCGAAGCAGTTTGAATATCTATCCTTTTTTTCGCCAAAATTATGTTAAAAAAATTCTTCGCCATATGACACACTCGTGGACATGATATATTGCAACTTGAAGTTTTCCCGAACAGAACTTATCATGATTTGAAAATTATCGATTTTTTACAGCGCATATTTCTTTTTTTAATAAATTTATTCAAGCAAAAAATATAAATATTTAAAAAAATATCAGTTGCATCAATAATAAATTCTCAGCGTTTTTCATTTTCTCTTTAAAAGTCAAATATTCAAAAATGTTTGTTAAAACAAATTTCTAAGATTACATTTTTCTCGTATATTGGGGCAAGTGTCAATGCAAAGCTTATTTTCAGATGCGTCGAGTAATGGCTTTAAAATGGATTCAATACGTATTTCTGTGTGTTTGTTTTATTAAGTTTCATTGATATATCTGCAGTATTCCTGCAGTATGAATTTATGTTTGTTAATCCATTTCTAACGAATGCTGTTCTAAGAATTTTAAATATCCGCTTCAGTTTCAACATTCGGAATACCCCTTCTGGTCTTTACAACATATTGAATCATTTTGAGGATGGATTTCTTAAAAGTTTAATGTTTGCTCTTGCCCCATCCCCACGCCAGTTGACAGGAGGGAATATTATTTTTAACACTTTAAGGGTATACAAAAAATTTCTCAAAACAAAATTTGCTTCCAAATGAATATCAGTTCTAAAGTCTCACTTTTCAAAAAGGAAGCGGATCAAAACTCTCTTTTATGCAGCCATGTAACACAAAAAACTTTTCAAGTTAAGTACGTACTTAAATTAGTATGTAAGCAAAGTATGATGTTTTTTCTAGAATTATTTAAAAAAAAAGTTTCTGTATTTTTTTTTTCAATTGTCTGCAAAGTGTCATACCAATTATTCCATTAGCATCAGAACTAAATGTATATTTTTTATACAACAAATGCTACCTATATTAACACGATATGGAAGTATTTTTGCAAATCGTACAATTGGATTTGATTCTATTGATAAAATACCAATTCGTGTCACATCTAGGCGTCATTTATTACCACGTGCAATTAAGCAAGAACAAACACATCTAGGTTGCATATCGCCCCCACTTGCATAAGGAACATAGGTTGGTAGGTTGAGTTAGGCTGGTTGAGAAACAGGCGCCTGATTGTTAAATTTTTCCAGCGATCAATGAACAGTATGCTTTAGTTACTATTCACTTGCGACGACGTTTGCTTGACCATAGAGACGAAAAACAAACCCCTCAAATAAAAGAAAATCCATGACTTTTCAATTTCAGATTTTGTCAAAAAAAAATTTAATGTTTTATTCGATCGGCAAAATGTCAATCTGGGTCTCATCTAGGCGTCATTCATAACCATGTGCTGTACAAATGAGCTAGGAATCAAGTAGAAAAAAAAATCACATTAAGGCTTCATATCGCCACCCCTTTCATTGAAAATATGCTTGGTTGAGAAATACGCGCCAAAATATTCCCACTGATCAGTATGCTATGCCTGGGTTACTATCCTCTTGCGACGTTGGCTCGCGACGCCTCGACCATGGAGACGAAAAACAAACCGCCCAAAGGAAGAAAAAATCTCGAGAAAATGGATGTCATGACTTTAATTTGTTTCGAAAAACTACAAATTTTGTATGGAAGCCCCCCCTCCCTTAGGTCGGATGGAGTTTTGACTATTACAGAAACCATCCCCGGCCTCAAAAACCCTCAGTTGCCAATTTTGACGATGATCGGTTCAATTGTTTCCGAGTCTATAGGGAACAGACAGACAGACAAACATTCATTTTTATATATATAGATGAAACAAACTACGGTTTTTTTTTAAACTCGAGAACGTGTAAATTTTAATAAAATGATACATTCATTTTACGTATTTAAATAACGCTAAACTTGCTTATTGAAACAAGAATATCTAAATAATGAGGCCCGAGTTTAGAAAAGCATTAAGGAATCTACAGAACGGCTGTTTTGAATTATCAAGCAAGAGATGGGAAAAATGAAAATGATATTATTGTATTATTGTATTTAATTTTATTGAAAAAAAACTTAATTAGAATAATTTAGCCGTTCTGCAAGTTCGTTGATGCTATAGGATCTAGTTTGAGGAAAATGAGCTAGTTTTATCAGGTTTAATTATCGCTAAGTCCTTTTTTGTTGAAATTGTGCACTATACGGCAAGAACAAGTGCTATTGAAAAAGCACTGTCATCACTGATTCTTTTTTCAACAGGCCTCAAGACAGAAACAGGAGTTTCAATAGGAAACGACTAGGAGCACAGAAGGTGTAGGAAAACCCCAAGGTCGTACCATTTACCAAAATGGATCCTGATCTATACCTTTCCTTTACTAACATGAACCTTTCCTTTGATACTTGAATATAGATTCGCAGACGTACAGACGGTTTCCTTAGCTGGTGATACTTGCGTACCTCTGTTTTTGATTCCTTGAAAATGAATTTTTAAGATACACGAAGATAAGGGGTTGCAAGTTGAACCAAAAGAGTATCTTACTAACATTCCTTCCTCTGTCCCTCATTGACTACTAGGACGTGGCCGGCGCCGTTATTGATCTTTTTTAAAGGGAGAGCATGAGTTTTGTGCACTGAGAATGTACTGTTAATCCCAAACACCATTCTGTTGGACTTTGCACAAAATTGATGGCCTCGATCAATCACGGAGTAGCAACCATTGGCGATGTGGAACTTGTTCTGCTTAGCCACGCCAGCGATCATGAAATTCGAAATGCGTTTGAATGAATGGATATAATACAATGTTTAATTTTTATAGAAACAATAAAAAATTATCGTATTTCTGAAAACTGTTATTGATAAATGAAGCATTTCGGATTAAATGATTTAAGGTGGATATGAGTAGTCAAACAAGCTAAGCTAAAATGAAAAGCAAAAAATTGAAATAATCTAAAAGTAGAAAGTTAAAGTGAGATAAGCTTTTGAAGTGAAAAGTAAAGAACAAAAAGTTAGAAATAATGAATTTCTGGGAGCTGAGAGGGATGACGAGAAAAGTGGGCAAGAAGAATTCAGGTATATTAAGTACGATATATGTATGCGATGCAAAAAAAAGAGAGAGAATGTTAGTCAAGTCGTTTACATATTTAATTTTTTTTTATTTGGCCAACATTTCGTTTCATTTTAATTTTGGTTCTTGTGTCTATCTCGTAATAAATTTTATGGCAGTTTTCTCTCATTACGTTTTACTTCTGTAGTTCTGTTTTGCATTTATGGTTTCATGTATCTTTTTATGTTTTTGGTTTGTTTATACGCAAATTTTAAACAATTTAAAAAAGCGGCAAACATTTTGAGCGAAAGAGAAATAAAAAAGTGGTGCGGTATCATAAAAGAGAGGAGTCTAAAGAATGCATGTGAGCACATACTGATGCAAAAGCTGAGGTGAATACGTGCACCCATGGTGGATTACCAGACATTATTTATTTTAGAAAAACAAAATTCTGTAAATAAAAGATTCTATTGAGAAAGAGTTGAGAAGGAATAAAGAGATGAGATGAATATGCAGAAATAAAATAAAATTTATAGGATGGGGAATAAGGCTATGATCATTTAGTATCCGGGCAGTTACAAACGTGTGTATTTTAAAAACTATTCATTTGATCGAAAAACTTTCTATGGAGGAAATTAAGGTTTTAATATGAAATTTAATGTAAAAATATAAAAAAAATATATTTATCAATGATTTCAAGAAATACTCTGACTTTTACATAAAATCTCTTTTTTATCTTTGCACACTTTTTTCAGTCATGTATTGATTTAATTTTTTTACCACAGAAGCAAATCTTTTGCAAAATCATGCTATTTTACACAAACTCACCTGGAAAAACCAATTGGAATCGTGTTGAAACCTTTTCATGAGTAGGCATCTCGATGAATTTGATCTCTTAAATCCAGTTATAATATAAATTTTTTTGTCCATCAGAACACATCTGTCATATTGCGTAAAACCCGGATGCACAGATTACAATCTTTGGAACTGTTCATTATTAGTTATTTACTTGGTGTCTACTAGTCAGGCAACACTTTTTACCTGCCGGAAATGGATTTTTTGCATTATTTAAGGAGTCTGCATTCAGTTATCCTCAATAACCATAGACTTTTTACCATATTAAAGATCAAGGGTTCCACTAAGATGCTTGGTTTGAACTTCGTGACCATCCTGGAGTGGTGCCTTATATTTCTTAACCATTTGATCGAAAAAAAAACAGAAAAAATCAACAGTTCATGAGCTTTCAAGTCAATAATGAAGAGTTTTCGAGGCGCAACATGCGTAAAAGGAGCAAATTTGTGCAAAAATATTTTTAACATGTCTTTTTGAGTCGTAAATATCTCAAACACACGTAAGCTTAAAAATCTATCAAAAATAGGCACGATAGTCATTTTCATAACCAACACAACGCTACTAAAGTTTTGCATATCCGAGCTCTATTAACGTAGCTATCACCGAAATAAAGTGCCCGGATACTAAATGATCATAGCCTTAAATATGTGGAATATGGAATCAAAATCAAGGATATTTTGAAGATAATTTTTTTTAGACAAAAAAAAACAAAATTCGATATGTATAAATAAAGTTTTAATTGAAAATAGAGGAAAGAAGGGATGTAGAGATGAGACGAAGGACATGCAGAAAATAAATCAAATTTTGTGAAAATAAAATAAAATAATATTTGTGTTCGACAACACTCAAGATAAATAAAAAAAAATCTATGGCAATTTTTGTATTTTTGGCAACACTACACAAAACAAAGTCAGTCTTGTGAGTGACAGACTTGTCAAAGTGAATCTCTCCAAAAAGCTGGGAAAAAGTCCATTTTTCAAGCCAGCGACGACCAAATTTTTTATATTGGAATCGAATCTTCAATATACAAGGAACGTTATGATGTAAGGCTATGATCATTTAGTATCCGGGCAGTTACAAACGTGTGTATTTTAAAAACCATTCATTTGATCGGAATACTTTCTATGGAGTAAATGAAGGGGATAATATGACATTTAATGTAAAAATATAAAAAAATATATTTATCAATGATTTCAAGAAATACTCGAACTTTTTCATAAAATCTCTTTTTTATCTTTGCACACTTTTTTCAGTCATGTATTGATTTAATTTTTTTACCACAGAAGCAAAACCTTTGCCAAACCATGATATTTTGAACAAATTCACCTGGAAAAACAAATTGGAATCTGGTTCGAACCTTTTTATGAGTAGACATCTCGAAAAATTTGACTTCTTAAATTCGGTTGTATAATAAATTTCTTTGTTCGTCAGAACACATCTGTCACATTGCGTAAAAACCGGTTGCACAGATTGCGATCCATGGAACTGCTTATCATTAGTTATTTAATCGGTGTCTACTAGTTAGGCAACACTTTTTGCCAGCCGGAAACGGATTTACTGCATAGTTAAGCGGTCTACTTCTAGTTATTCTCAATAACCATAGTATTTAACCCATATTTGAGACTAAGGGTCCCACTCCGATGCATGGTTTGAACTTCGTGAGCATCCTAAAGTGGCTCCTTATACTTCTTAACCTTTTGAGCCAAAAAAAAATTAGAAAGAATCAACAGTTCATGAGCTTTCAATTCAACAATGAAGAGTTTTCGAGGCGCAAAATGCGTAAAAGGAGCAAATTTGTGCAAAATTATTTTTACCATGTCTTTTTGCATCGCAAATATCTCAAACACACGTTAACTTAAAAATCTATCAAAAATAGGCTAGATAGTCCTTTTCATAACCAGCACAACGCTACTAAAGTTTTACATATCCGAGCTCTAGTAACGTAGCTATCACCGAAATAAAGTGCCCGGATACTAAATGAGCATAGCCTTAATTATATATTTTTTAGGACTTTTTATACACCTTCCATGAAACGAACAAGTACGACAACTGAAACACAAAAATAAAAAGTAGGATTTTTTATTGTTTACTCCAAACAATTAAAAATGGCATCTATATTTTTGAAAATTCTTAAATGTCTATACCGGAGTGATAAATTATAATCTATTTTACAGTTTTAAGATGAAAAACATCCTCAATATCATGAACTAATGAAGTTTCGCATGATTGAGAACCCAAAATTTGAGGATACAAATTTTTAGATTTACTCTATTTATTTTTCGGAACAAAAATATAGCTTGCGCTGCCGATCGTCGTGATAAATTATATACCGTTGGATAGATGAAAGCCTCATCAAAAACATATCTTAAAATCAACTGCTACTTTTTGCTTTATTTTGAATAGACATTGTATTAAGTGGAACAAGGTTTTATTAAAAAATGAAAATTTTAAAGTATTTATACAGAGTAAACCAAGCATTGTTTGCTTCGATATATGTATGCAACTTCACCATAAAAAATCAGTTTTAGTATTAATACAACTAAACTAGAAAATTTTTGGATCCCATACTTATTTTTAACAAAAATAGGGTGATTTGCCAATCGTTGCACAGCTAAGCACATGATTTTGGTGTTTATGCTGTATTTTCGTCATTTCATCCAAATTCACTCGATTTTTCTCGTCGATGCAATAATACAGGATTGGTCAACAAGATCCAAAAGATTAAGTGTTTGAAAAATAAGACATAAAAATTTAAAAAATCATTTGAAACAGCTTATCTGTGCCCAATAGTTGCACAGGCAAATTTTGTGTCGTGCATAATGTTGTCCGATTTTTTCCAATGGTTGCACATTTCCAAAATCAGTCACCATGAGGTCGAAACTTATTATGAGAACTCCTAGTTCAAATGCAATCTAATTTTTAGACGGGCCCTTATGAGGGGAGGAGGAGGAGGAGTCTTCTATATAAACCATCCAATGCACATTCCAATTCCAATTCGGCCTAAAAAACACAAAGCCGCCGGTTTGAGTGTCTGGAATAGCATTTGTGAAGTTTTCTCAGAAACTCAAATCCACCCCTTAATTTACCCGAAGCCATTTGAGTGGAGTGTTATTTAACCTAATTTACCCAGTGTTGAGCCTTTTTCTTTATATGTCATACCAACATTAAATTTTATGTCTTTAAAATCCCATAGAATGAACTGAAAGGTATTTTATGCTTAATTTTTAAGTGGCTGCTAACCGGTGAAAAAAAAATAGAGAACGTGATCTGTTTTGCCCCCTTTTACCCCTATGAAGAATATGCGATTTTATAAAACAAATGCTTTAGGACTCACTTGGAAGTCGATCGTTTTATACATAATGAATCTCAATTTTAAAAAAACTTGAAAATGGACACAACCACGCCCAAAGATTCAGATCATTTGACTGATTTATACTCATGATATACAATTTTGTATAAGATTTTTTTTTTCGAAAAGTTAATTGATTTAAATATCTTTTACATATAAGTGGGTTTATTTGTAAATGGTCGGGATAAAGGATTTCGAAATAAATCTAATAAAAAAGTAGTCTCTCAAAGCCAATGCAGTTTAGTTGACTTTGACACTTTTCAGACAATGCAAATTGCCCGACTTTCATACATACATAAGTTTTTTCAATGAGTTTAATAATTTCAAAACTTCATTTTTAAGATTGGACGGTAGGAAAAATAAACTTATGGATGGATATATAAAGTGTCTTTGAATTATTGAATTAATTATTTAAAATCAACATTATGTGCAAAAAATGTGAAAATTCTGAGTGGAAAATATTCAATTAAAGCACAAAATTTACTCAAATTACTAGTTAAACGTACCTCAATATTCACTTATTCAGAAAAAAAATTTTCATATCAATAGACAATTCGAGTTGTTTTAGTTGCATGTAGTCAATGAACGTGTTCAATTTTGTATGACAATTTGTATGCAAGAAGAACTTTTCGCATATACAAGAAATTCAAATAAGTTTGAAATGAATTTTGTTTTAAATTATTGATTTTGCCTATTCCTAAGATTAATTTTTTGCCAGCATAAGAAGAAGCAAAGTATTTCATGAAAAAATTTATAACCATTTCGAAATATAAACTCGTAATCCATTGAAAAGTATTGTAAAATTGTAGGATTTGCTTTCTGAAGCTTTCAATAATTTCATGACATGTTTTTGCGAAAGTTTTAAATCATCACACTTATTGGCTATGCAAAGCAGTATATTATTTTCATTCGGTTAACCAGCTTTCAAATTAGCTGTCAAAACACTAAAATTAAAAAATATTTACCTATTTTGAATTTTTTGAATGACAACGAATATCATTTTTGGGGTACAAGTTAGGTTTAGTTTTTGTTCACATGCAATGTATTGCAAGAACCAAGAAAATTCAAAAAATACAAAATTATGTTTTTTGAACTTTCTGTACATCTCTGATGGTTTTTGAATGAAAATTTGGGTTTTTCCGTACAAGCCTTCTTACTAATTCAAAACACGTTGTTATAATTCAAGACTTAATCAATCGCTTCCAAAATTTTTAGCTATTTTTAGCTGTAAAAACAACCAAACAAAGTTATTGGAGGTATACGAATTTAGAAATTTGAAATTTCCAAACAAATTTTGCAGCGGAATTATATACAACAATGGGGCAGGAGGAGATTGAGCGAACCAATTGTTGCACGATCCAACATATTTTCTGGTTAAGTATGGATCATTTTTTTTTCAAAATCATGGTGTTAAAATTGTTCAACAAACGTTTCGTATAGAAAACTGATACGAAAAATGTTTTGTTCTGAAGTAAAACCTTATTTGCCATAGAAAGAATGTTAAGGTTTTTCATAACAATTAGCACAAGCACCGCGCGAAAAAAACAAGAAAAATTAAAACTGTCGTAAGATACACACTTACCAGCAGAAAATAACACAAAAGCCTTATTTCATCAGAAAACATTCCGAATTACATGATTCAGTATTATTTTTGTGGAAAAGTTGAAAAACAGCTGAAATATTGACAATTTAAGTCATGCTGTGCAACAATGGGTTAGGGGACAACGATTGGCAAATCACCCTATTTATAAATAATTGAAAAATATTCAATTTTTCAGTATAAAGTTCAAACCCTATTTGGCAATTATAGAAAAAGTAACAAACTTTGAAAAAAAAATTCAATTTCATATTTTTTCAGCTTTCCGCCTATAATCTTCAACAAAAAGCTTTATACTAATTTTTTCCAATTTTTTTTATTTTGAACCACTGTGCACGGGTACCTAAATCTGATTTGAAAAATGTTTAAAAATTCTGTCGTTCATTTTGACCGAAAAAAAACTTTTAGACAAGAAAGTTTTTGAAATTCGAAAAAAAAATGCAATTTGACACACTTCATGTACATGTATCTCATTGTTTTTTGGTTCCTATTATAGCCGTTTCACCATCTTTATAGCATTTGCGACTTTATATCAACGTTGTAGCTGCCGGACAGTTATTGATAAACTTATTAAGGCTCAAACTCGCGAACATCGGCTCGGAAGGCAACTTACTTGCCAACTGAGCCATATCAAAAGACACAATATGTTTCTCATGTATCAATTTTTTTTAAATTGGAAAAAGAACTCGAACTAGCAAAGGTTAAAAACAACTGGCAAAGATGATGATCCACGGCCAATCGTACGTCGAGGGAAGGCATGCAACCTTTAGAGACCTACAATGGTTGGCAATCCACTCCGCTTGCAATAATCTCTTCAGATGCACCCAGATGCATTTCATCTGAAATATTCATATTCATTACATATAGTTATTTTCGATACCGAGAGCCAGGGGTGCCAGTGCCATGATTTTTCAGGATTTGTCCTGATTTTCGAGAGACCGTCTTGATTTTTAAAAACTTTTGAACTTGCCACAGCCCGTTCGTTTTCTAAAAAGAAATAATTGTCCTCATTTTTAAAAATGTTCTTAAACATTTCCTGAATTGTCCTGAGATTCAGAAAAAAATGTTTATTATGATTGAATTTGTAGTTAAATGATGAAATCAATCAAATCTGTAATAAATAAGCTTATCCCCTTCAACCGGTGAAAATCATCGGTTCGGATGATATTTGATTGGTGTGTTTCGATATAAACTGCAGTCCAACTAAGATTCTGCTCGCTTAAGTTGCATAAATTAAGGCGTTTACAGCACCTTTATTTACGCAATCTAATCAGAGCTGCATGTTTCCTCCAAAAATCTAGTGGTGTTCTGAAATTTTTTACCATTACGATGTCCTGAATTTTGACAAAACCACCTGGCACCTCTCAATCTATCCGCTAGACCACATCAGTGCTCTACAAAAAACTGGAAGAAATCAATAAAATTAAATTAAATGACTGAAATTCGAAACAATATTATGATTTCAATTATAAAGGACGGCAAGAATAAAAGAAAAAATACCAAGCTACAGCAATATCAAAACTGATAAAAATATTTTTTTATAATATCTTTATTTGAAACGGCTCATATTTGCCAAAATAATAACAATGATAAAAATGTTTCAAATATTCAAAATGAAAAGAATTCGAAATATGACAAAAATAACAAATGTAACAAAACAACTAAAGTGACAACAATAACGAAATTACCAAATGACAGGAATAACTAGCATTACAGAAATTTAAAAAAAAAATACCACCGGATGAAGATATCTATTTCTTTCAGTTTTGAAAGTTTTGCAATTCAGCCATTTTAGATTTTTTTTTATTTTTAATTTTTAATAATGATTTTCATTTTATTTGTCATTTTCGTCACTACCACCACTTTTGTCATTTTAACTTTTTTTAAAGTCCTTTTATCATTTTTGGATTTTTTTTAAAAATTTGCCAGTTTGTTTTTTTTAGCTTTGTTTTTTTTAACTCTGAATAGCTTAAACCACCCTAGTAAAAAAAAACAACCGGACCAATTCAAAATAGTTAATCGAAAGCCCTCGGTTGCCCAAATTCAGCTTAGTTTAACTTTTGTATCTCGAAGTTTGCAATAAAAAAAAAGATGGTTCCAGTCGAGAGATGCATAAAACTGGAATTCGAAACCATAAATCCACTTCAAGATTCCAAAGTTTATCACCGCAATGGACAGATCTGACAGTTTTGATTTCAACAGCTGAAAGTTTTTTGAGCTCCCAGTTCAAGAAACTTTACTGTTATTCCATCAGGCGGCGCTTGCGGTTTTGGTATTAATTTCATTTATTCATGAACGCCGCCGACGAAAAGTCAAATCAACGAACGGTTTCCATATTTTCACTTCCAACTGCTTCTCGCTGGATGAACTGTTTCCAAAGCTCCGACTGCATTTCTTCCAACTGAGTAAGTAAAACTGCAAGCCAAACGCCCGCCGTCATAATGCAACCTGTTTCCTGGCCCATTAATCACTTTACACGTACCCACTTTCCTACTACATTCCGGACTTACCTTGTAGTGAAACAGCATGAGGGAAGATATAACTTTTGCTCGCCGTGAAAACCTTCCCGGTCTCTCTGGCCTGGTTTAGTCTCTGAATGTTGTAGAAAGGCAATTTGCTGCAAAATTAATCAACGTCTTCAGGAACTTCTACCAAAGAGCGAAAAGCTTGTGTAAAGTGATGATAGATTCGGTTGCACGAAGTGGCTTTGTTCTTGATTAAAAACACGGAAGGTAATTTTAAAAAAGAATTAAGTTTAAACATGTGCTCTTGTTTGGATCAAAAACATGATGTGAAGATGTGATCAGTTTACTCCAAACTTAAGCATCTATCATTAGTGGGTAGCGTATTAAACCGTAGCAAATTGATAACTTTTCAGAAACAAATCTCCCCCCACAATCCAATTAAACGATTCGAAATCGTTTTCGAAACGATCGGCGGAAATGTTAACGGTCTATCGGGCCAATTAGTACAATCACTAAGCAAATGATACCTACGTAATTCCATTACCGAACGTAATTGAATCATTTGTGGACCGGCTCCATTACATATCGTCCTACCCATTTTGCTAGTCCCGAAATTCGAATGGCACACGACCGAGGACACCGTTTCCTGTTTGTGTTCTCAGCCATTTTACGCTCACAGGAACAGGAAATTTGTGACATTTCGATGCTAAGTTGTTGCACTACTTAATGGAGCAAAAGCAGCAGCTGTTCCAGGGAATGAAACATGTTTTCCTCTGGGAAACTTTCTGTTATAGCTTAGGTTAAAATTTAAAATAAGCACAAAAAAATTACATGTTTCGAAGAAAATAGGAATTCGAGGAACAAAGATTTTTCTATATATTTAGCATCTGCCGACATCTCCTAATTTTTTTTTAAAAGAAAGCTTTGTTTTCAGCGAAACGTTTTCATTTTTTTTCTAGCTTTAAATATTGAAACACAAAAAAACGGACATCGACAGAACTCGTCGATAGGTACCTATAAAGGTATGTCTAAGACCCATAATTAATGACCTCTCCAATCGACCGAAAAAAAAACAAAAACCAAAAAAAAAATCGACAGGTGGTATGTGAAGATTGGCACAATTAACGGCCAAATATACCAAAAAATGTCTACAAAAGCGACCGAAGGAAACTTCAAAGGCACTTTTAAAGGTTTCCCTGGATCCGAAAAGAAATCTTCACATTCTTGACGGAATTGACGATTCTTTTTTCGAAAGGCATTGAAGTCTGAAATCGTGACCGTAATTGGTAGAACTTTTCATTTTTAAGAGTATAAGGTTAGACGTAGGTTTCTTAGTATTCTTATCAGAATTTGTTGAAAACGCAGGTTTCAGTGGTGGAATAGAGTTGGAGTCAAGATCATTCTCGTGCTTTGTAGCTGTGCTGCGTATAGTATGCGCGAGCAATACTTCCATGTCTTCGATGGATGGAAGCTGCTTCGGGTGCTTCGATCGGCAGGACTCACCCAAAATGCCTCAGAAATCAAGAGGTGGAAGAATTCGCTAGCGACTAACCATCGCCCGAACCACCTCCTCCGAAGCACCCGAAGCAGCTTCCATCCATCGAAGACATGGAAGCTGCATTTTGTAGCGATAAAAGAGTTGGAGTCAAGATCATTGACTCCAACTCTTTTATCGCTACAAAAAGCCGGAATGCAAAGTTCATCAACAAACGTCCAATCTGACTCTATGTTGCTAAAGTTTCTGGCAACTACACCCAAAATTCAGCCTCTGTGCCAATGGCGTGTAGTCAATTACATAGCATCATTGGTACAAGAAGATAACGCGATCGGTGCTGATTCGATTTGCTCCCACCGGCATTAATCTCCCAAGTTAACCGAATTGCGTATGTCTGAAAGAAACAAAATAAAAACGCTTTCACGTCCCTCCCTATCGCATCACAAGACGAAGAAGGATGGAAATAAATACCGGCCAACACCAGGCAGCCAGCGAACCGAGCACTGTGCGTGTGAATGTAGCAAAAGCAACAACAAAAACATCCTTCTAATTCAATCCCTTCAATCCACCGGCAAACAACCACGGCCGAGCTGTGCGTGTGTATGCAGTAAAAGCAACAAAACAAAAACATTCCTTCAATTCAATTTGCCGGCAAACAACCACGGCTAAGCTGTGCGTGTGTATGTAGCAAAAGCAACAAGAATATATTCCTTCAATTCACCGGCAAACAAGCACCGGCCAAGCTGCCCGGCTTTAGCAGCTGTGTATATGTAGCGTGTGTATGTAATAGCAGGCAGTAAGCAAGCACAGTTCTCATTCAATGGGTTTCCCGTTTCCTCCACTCCCGTTCCCTTTCCCGTTTCCATCGCAAGACAAATGAATACCTTGAAAGGAGACCAAACGCCGGGAAGCCACTGTCGTGCGTTTCTTTTGTGATTGATCGGTGGCAGAATGCCTATGACAAATATCCCTCTTCCTGCATGAAGCTCAAATAGTACACTGGTTAAGATGTCGGTCTGGCAAGACCATATGGTTGGTGATTTGAGTTCGATTCTCCCTACGGGCGCTGTGGTTTTAGTTTTTATTTTCTTGTTTCTGGGATGAATTATCCAACAGGAACGAAATCCCATTAAATGTTTTTCTTGTTTTGCTTGAATGTAGTGGTCATGCATCATTTTAGTTGGGAGCCGAGTCCTTATGCCAGTTACGGTTTTTCAAACATATCATCTTCGGCACAGTGCACATTTCAGCGCATTATCGGCACAGAGATGTGCTAAATAGACATTGGATTTTTGCAACCTCTTCTATGGGTGTAACTGTCGCCGAAAATACCTCCTCCTAAGCCACAGAAAAATCAAACTGTTGGCTTGGTTAAGCGCACCCAGCACGACTACAGCGTAGCTCCACATCACGAGAGTAACCCTCTCCAACAGCTTCTTCCAATCTTCAATCTTGGCTAATACTCCATCTGGAGCATTAAGATCTCACCAATCCTGGTTACAGATCCCGAGAGTCCTCCTCCCGGCCGTTGGAAATAAAATCACGCTGCTTACCGCAGCTCGGCTTGTGTCGGCATCGAGAGTAACCCTCTCGGAAACCGTCTTCCGAGCCTCGAACTCCAGTGACACCTTCTGGCTGACCATCTCGTGGCCTTTGCGCTGACGAACCTCTGCGCTGGTGGTCCTCTGCGCATGGATCAGTTCATAACTGCTGACAGTTATGTACACCAGCCGAGAGTAACCCTCTCGGCTATCAGCACCACCCAATATATCCGGGGTGGGCCTCCTGACCATTGCGCTGCCCGATTGCGGATCCAGGGACTGCTCCCGGCCGTCGGACGTGAGCTCACGCATGCTAACCGCAGCGTGGCTCGTGACGGCATTGAGAGTAACCCTCTCGGTCCACGAACCTCCCCGGACTCGACCTCTGGTGGAAACTCCGTGCTGGCCTGGGACATCTCGCTGGCTCGTGTCTGCGTTGGCGGACTTCCGACAGGTTGCTGGCCCTCTACGATGGTCCTCTGCCTCCTGGCTGCCTTCTCGATCCTGGCTGCTGAAGCACTTGCTAACCGCAAGTCTGATAAACTTGAGAGTACCCCTCTCACTAACTCGGTTTTCCAAAAATCCAGCCGTATCTGGGCCCATAACCTGTTTAAAAGCAGGAGATTGTTTATCTGGGGTTACCAGAAAACGACATGCAAGATATGCTGTGCGTTTGCATGCTGAGGTTATCAGCCACCAGAATCAACGAAAATTCATCATCGATTCTGGTGCCAGTCAGCATACGTTGGGAGACGAGAGCGACTACGAGAGTAGCGATGGCGAAGATGACGATTGTTCGTGAACACGAAATTGAGTGAGGTGGCGCTATCTGAGTGTGAAGTCCAGCTGGAATTTGATGTTTGGCCGATGAGGCCTGCTGTCAAAGTTTGCGGTAGCAGTTACTAAAAGGGACTAAGACAGTGATAATACTACGAAGAGCAGTTTCCGCCAGGGCTTTTATAAAAGGCCCTTCCGAAAAAATGTGATAGTTTTTTCTCGTGCTAGCAGTCGAAAGATAAACAACAAATTGTGGATATGTGAAAAGATTCAGAACCAAAATTTATGTGAAGTTTTTAGTTAAGCTGTAAATAGTAAATTAAGAATAAATGTTAAGAAGAAAGGCATTTAGTGAATAAATTTAGATAAACTTACCTGTGATCGTGGAAAATACTTACCGGAACAATAAACTTGTTGGAAACCTGACTTACCTGTTGGAATACTTACCGGAACCTATATCCTGGAAATCCTGGAGACGAGTTTCACCATTCCGAACTGCTGAAAAGTAGAGGTACTTACCATATGGTCCTTCGAACCGGATGCCCGTCGAACTCCGAGCGTCCGGAACCTTATCGATATCGCAAGAAGTCCTGCTTTTCATCACGTCGTCGAATTGAGGTTATCCTGCTACAACTTGTTCCTGAAAATAAAACTTTACAAGGCATAGAAATTGCCTTTGCAAGGTAATTATATTTCCAATAACTTTATTGTGTGACGTTTTGTGCTCCGCTGGGAAAACTTTTCCAGATTTCCGCGCACGATGGCATCAGAGCGCCGAATCAAGTCGCTCAAGCTTCGACTACGCAGCATTGAGACATCCTTCAACCTCATAAGGGTGTTTGTCGACCATTATCAAGAGGACACCCAGTCGATGGAAGTTCCCGTCCGGCTGGAGAACCTTGGAGTCCTTTGGGCGGACTTCGGTAAAACCCAGGCCGAACTAGAGGCGGCCGATGTAGAGGATCCGACTGTCATCGAGCTGCAACTAAAACAACGGGCACAATTTGAGACGGAATATTACCGGGTTAAAGGTTTTCTTCTGTCCGTCAATAAAAATTCAGCGTCATCGTACTCTCAATCATCTCAGTCAAGTGTGCACTTCCCTACTTCTTCTCAGATTCGTCTGCCTGATGTGAAGCTCCCAGTGTTTAATGGCACGCTAGAAAATTGGTTAAATTTCCACGATCTTTTCATCTCGTTAGTGCATTCCTCCAGTAAGTTATCAAACATTCAGAAATTCTATTACTTACGATCGTCGTTAACTGGAGATGCACTGAAACTGATTCAGACAATTACTATAAGCGCCAACAATTACCCTGTTGCCTGGAATTTATTGATAGACCATTTTCAAAATCCGTCACGCCTGAAACAAGCGTACGTCGATTCACTTTTCGAATTTGTGCCGTTAAGAAAAGAGTCCGCATCCGATCTACATTCACTGGTTGAGAGATTCGAGGCCAATGTTCGCATTCTGAAGCAGTTGGGGGAAAAAACGGAGTTTTGGGACGTTCTGTTGATTCGCATGTTAAGTATTCGCCTCGATCCAACAACACGGAGAGATTGGGAGGAATTCTCAACGAACCATGAAGCCATCACCTTCCCAGATCTAGTTAGTTTTCTCCAACGACGAGTCACCGTTCTTCAAAGCGTAGGCAACGTGCACCTAGACACTTCATCCATTCCGGCTTCAAAGAAACCTGGCACTCGATCAACTATCATCAGCAATGGTGCTACTCAGTTCTCGTCCCGTCAATGCTATGCCTGCTCGGAACATCACCCCTTATACCAATGCCCTACATTCTCCAAGATGACCATCGAAGACAAGGACAAGCTCGTACGACGTCAACAACTCTGTCGGAATTGTTTGCGAAAGGGTCATCAATCAAGAACCTGCCAATCAAAAAGTTCCTGCCGCAAATGTCGAGGTCGTCATCATAGCCAACTGTGCAGTCAGGACACTGCTCAGGCCGAAGTCAACAAACCGAAAGCTGAGGTGACTGTTCCTAGAGATCCCAATCATGTCGTCGGAGAATGTTCATCGTTATCAGCAGCAGTCGGAACTCCCCTCAAGAAGGGCCACCTCAAAAGGGTGCTCCTTGCAACGGCCGTGATCCAGCTCATCGATGATCAAGGTACCACTCATCTAGCACGAGCGCTTCTCGATTCGGGTAGTGAATGCAGCTTCATTACCGATGCGTTGTCTCAGCGACTAAAGTCTCGTCGAACCAAAGTGAATTTATCCATTTCTGGGATCGGCCAGTCATCCACCCACGCTAGATGCAAACTTCGCACCACCATACTTTCCCGTGTCACCACCTTCTCGACCATCGTAGAGCTGTTAGTGTTGCCTAAACTCACCTTAAATTTGCCATCTGCCTCACTAGACATCTCGCAATGGAATCTACCGCATGAAATAAAGCTAGCTGACCCTAATTTCTACCAAGCCAATCCAATCGACGTCGTCCTAGGTGCAGAAATCTTTTTCGACTTGTTCAAGCCTTCGGGAAGAATCCCTCTTGGTGATTCATTGCCTGTTCTTGTCAACTCCGCTCTTGGATGGGTAGTTTCGGGAAAGGTCACAAACTTCAACGCGGTCAACCCTGTGGTATCCAACCTTGCAACCGTAGCAGAGGTTTATCAGCTCATGCAGCGATTCTGGACCATCGAAGAAGAAGATTCAGCCCCTTGTGTGTCGGTGGAAGAAGCAGCCTGCGAGCAACACTTTGTTCGAACCGTCCGACGTAATCCAGAAGGTCGCTACGTAGTGCGACTGCCCCTCAAAGAATCCGTATCCAGCATTGGCGACAATTGTAACATTGCTCTACGTCGATTCCACATGATAGAATCTCGCTTGAAACGAGACAAGGATCTACGAGCTGAGTATCAGGATTTCATGACACAATACGCCGCCCTCGGTCACATGCAACGAGTAGACCATACTTCTCATTCCATCCCGCAGTACTACCTCCCCCATCACGCAGTTATTCGAGAAGAAAGTTCTACGACAAAAGTGCGAGTTGTCTTTGACGCCTCCTGCAAATCGGTGACTGGGAAATCGTTGAACGACGTACTTATGGTTGGCGCAGTCATCCAAGACGACCTGCGAGCCATTATCTTACGAACTCGAATCAATGCCATTTTGCTTATCGCCGACATCAAACAGATGTATCGGCAGATCCTGGTAGACGAACGTGATACGCCTCTTCAACGAATCCTCTGGCGAAACTCACCCGACGAACCCATCAGCACTTTTGAGTTGAGAACTGTGACGTACGGTACTGCTAGCGCACCTTTTCTAGCTACTAGGACACTACAACAACTGGCAGACGATGAAATGGCGGATTTTCCAGTGGGTGCAGCAGTTCTCAAAAGAGATGTCTATGTCGACGACCTAGTGACCAGCGGCAAGACTCCCGAAGAGCTGATAGAAGTGCGGAATCAACTCGATCAGATGTGCAGGCGTGGAGGTTTCGAGTTTCGCAAATTCGCGTCAAATATGGAAACTGTTTTGGAGGGCATACCTTCCGAAAGACGGGCGCTGCAGTCTTCAGTTGAGCTGGCTGCTGATCAGTGCATCAAGACCTTGGGATTGCACTGGGAGCCAGCTTCGGACCACTTTCGCTTCCAAATAAATCTACCCAAACAATCGCAATCCACTCAAATCAGCAAGAGATTGGCCCTTTCTCAGATCGCGCAGCTCTTCGATTCTTTAGGCTTGGTTGGACCAGTCATCGTCACAGCAAAGGTGTTTATGCAGACTCTATGGAGCCTCAAATCCGACGACGGCAAGGCGTGGGGATGGGATCAACCATTGCCACCTTCTCTAGCTACATACTGGCAAGACTACTACTCGCAGCTGCCACTTCTGGAGCAGCTTCGAATTCCTCGCTGTGTCGTGCTGCCACATTTCGATTCAATCCAACTGCATCTGTTCTCTGACGCTTCGGAACAGGCCTATGGGGCTTGTGCATATTTTCGATCAACGGACCCCTCTGGTGCTGTTTCAGTCGGCCTGGTTACTGCCAAATCGAAGGTGGCTCCACTGAAAAGGCGCAGCATTCCTCGGCTTGAACTTTGCGGAGCACTCGAAGCCGCCCAGCTATACCAAAAAATCTCCTCAGCCTTCGGTCGGAAATTTCAAACGTTTTTCTGGGTCGATTCAACAACGGTGCTTGCTTGGCTAAAGGCGAGTCCATCAGTTTGGACAACATTTGTCGCTAACCGGGTCTCCAAGATCCAACTTGCGACGGACGGTACCACCTGGAGTCACGTATCTGGTCAACAAAATCCAGCCGACCATCTCTCGAGAGGCATCGACGCAAAAACATTGATTTCCTGCAGACTCTGGTGGCAAGGACCTGATTGGCTGCGCTCAGATCAATTTGTGGAGCAAACATCACCATCATCTTCGTTTGAAACTCAGCTGGAGTTTCGAGCATCTAAACCCGCTGGACTTATGACCACCACCACAACAACATTCCTGGATTCCTACATTGAACGGTTTTCGAAGTTTCAAACAATGCTGCGCGTGACAGCCTTCTGCATTCGATTTTGCCACAACGCTCGAAACAAGGAGCCGAATCGACGGCTCCATGCTTTCCTATCGACCACAGAACTCCGGAAAGCCGAAACAGTTCTCATCCGTTGGGTGCAAGCTCAGGAATTTCCTGACTATGTTGCAGCACTTCGAGCGTCCAAGCCAGCGCCCGCTAAATCAAGACTTCGTTGGTTCACTCCTTTCTTGGATTCGGAACAGGTGATGCGGGTAGGAGGAAGAATCGACCGATCGCCGCTGAACTATGATACCAAGCATCAAATCTTACTTCCGTACCATCATCGTTTCTCTTCGCTACTGGTTGAGTGTTACCATGAAAGACATTTGCATGCCGCTCCACAACTACTCATGGGATTACTCCGTTTAAGGTACTGGATCATAGGGGCCAGAAATTTGGCCAAATCCATCGTCCACCGCTGCATAATTTGCGTCCGAGCTCGCCCTAAATTGGTGGAACAATTTATGGCAGAGCTCCCGAAGGAACGCATTGTCGCCACCCGCCCTTTCACTGTTACGGGAATTGATTATTGGGGTCCTATTCTGCTGAAACCGCCGCATCGCAGATCCGCTCCAATCAAATCATTCGTAGCGGTGTTCATTTGCTTCAGCACCAAGGCTGTGCACATCGAATTGGTTTTCGATCTTACCACAGCCAAATTTATTCAGGCCTTGCGACGCTTTGTCGCTCGTCGTGGCCCGCCTTCCGACATCCATAGCGATAATGGCCGAAATTTTCTAGGCGCTAAGAACGAGCTTCTTCGACTCCTCCGCAATCCAGAGCACACCGAAAAGCTGGGAATCGAATGTTCGGATTGCAACATACGTTGGCACTTCAATCCGCCAAGAGCATCCCATTTCGGTGGATTGTGGGAATCCGCTATTAATTCCGCTCAAAAGCACTTCATCCGAGTTGTCCGTGATCGTCCGCTGGCCTACGACGATATGCACACTCTCCTGTGCCAAATAGAAAGCTGCCTAAATTCCCGCCCACTCGTTGCATTGAGTGACGATCCGACCGACTACGAGCCTCTTACGCCTGGACACTTCCTAGTCGGCACCTCCTTGAAAGCTGTACCAGACGACGATCTTTCCGAAGTGCAGATACATTCCCTGAAGAAGTGGCAACAGACGCAGAAACTATTCCAGGATGTTTGGCGACGCTGGCACCTGGAATATTTAACAACTTTATCACCAAGGTCAAAATGGATCAACTCACCTGTAACGATAAAGGAGAATCAGCTGGTCCTACTCAAGGAAGAAGGAATTCCACCCATTCGCTGGCCAACCGCAAGAATCAGTAAGATTCATCCCGGCGAAGACGGAATCACCAGAGTGGTCACTCTTCAAACTCCCAAAGGGTCCTGCACTCGACCGGTGGCGAAAATTTGTTTGTTGCCGATTGCACCACCACCGGAGGAATCAACTATCACCGCCGGCGCTGAGCAACCAACAGCAAACATAATTTGGAAGAAATGCTAAAATTGGATTCCGGTTCCAGCTGAAATGTACTTTTCAAGGCACATTTTAGTTTGGACCAGGTGAGTACCTGTCCAACCTTTTTATTTTCACCGAAAAGCGCTACCGGATCTATAATTGCAGACACATCAGCACCAGAACAATCCACAACAACGAAAGCGAAGTTCCACTTTATTCCACTGCACCAGCTTCTTTGATTGCTACTAACTGCACTTTACACTATGCGAGGCGCAGTGTGGTTGCATCACTAAAACTAATTTGTTGACGAGTTCCACTGAGAGGACCAACACCAATCGCTCCAGTACCGCATCACTTTTCCTAAACCTGGCACTTTCCCACACGATACAAGGCACAATTAAATTTGGACTAGGTGAGTTCCTGTCCAAAGCATATAATTTCTTTAAAACGGTGCTACCGGGTTTTAATTTTGCAGGCACTTCAGAACAAAATTTTCTTCGCGCATCACGGACTACGATTCGAGACGACGGCAGAAAGTAAACAAACAACATCTACACGCTCCGAGGAAAAACCACAGTTCTACAATGATTTCTACGCGATGGATGCTGTCAGAAACAGTGTTTCTGAAGGGGCCAGTATGTTCGTGAACACGAAATTGAGTGAGGTGGCGCTATCTGAGTGTGAAGTCCAGCTGGAATTTGATGTTTGGCCGATGAGGCCTGCTGTCAAAGTTTGCGGTAGCAGTTACTAAAAGGGACTAAGACAGTGATAATACTACGAAGAGCAGTTTCCGCCAGGGCTTTTATAAAAGGCCCTTCCGAAAAAATGTGATAGTTTTTTCTCGTGCTAGCAGTCGAAAGATAAACAACAAATTGTGGATATGTGAAAAGATTCAGAACCAAAATTTATGTGAAGTTTTTAGTTAAGCTGTAAATAGTAAATTAAGAATAAATGTTAAGAAGAAAGGCATTTAGTGAATAAATTTAGATAAACTTACCTGTGATCGTGGAAAATACTTACCGGAACAATAAACTTGTTGGAAACCTGACTTACCTGTTGGAATACTTACCGGAACCTATATCCTGGAAATCCTGGAGACGAGTTTCACCATTCCGAACTGCTGAAAAGTAGAGGTACTTACCAACGATGATGATCCAGATTCCGTCAATCCCGAACCGGCCCAGAGACGCAGTCATCGAGCAGGAGAAGCTTATCAACGCTACGTGGCTAACGTAGCCGTTGATGATGAGGAAGAGCAACTTCAAATCGTCAGCAAGCTCAAGGGCCAAAGGGACCGGGAGACCACCGTAGCCATGAAAAAAACGAGATTCGGGCTGAACGAAGTGAGGTTATCACTGAGCAGCCGTTCAACGATTTGATCGGTTGTTTGCAGTTTTCGAGGCCGAACATAAGTGCTGCGGTTGGCGTACTAAGCAACTATCAAGCAGCCCTGAATGAGAGCGAGATTTGGGAAGTGGTTAGCTTAACCCAGGTTACAGGAAACCCATTCTGTTTCTCGTACAAATGGGTCTTCTGTAAGACAACTATCGAAAAAGCCCTGGAGAAGTACGCGTCATGGGAGGCGGTTGGCTTACCCTAGGTCACAGGTTTCGTGGCATGAACGTTCATTGGACGAAGATAAACGACTGTGAGGTTATTACCGAACAGCCGTTCAAAAGAGTTGATCGGTTGTTTGCAGTATCTGGCGATATCATCGAGACCAGATATTTGTGCAGCGGTTAGTGCACTAAGTAAATACCAGGCCAGCCCGGCAGATATAATCGTATGACCGTTACGGCGTTGGTATTCCGCAGAAACACGAAATTGAAACCACTCATCGGATATGCTGATGCAGATTTTGCCAACGACTCCGATGATCGAAGATCTGTATCAGGTTACGTTTACATGATTTTCTGGAATCTAGTTTCGTGGTCAACGAAACGCCAGCAGACGGTCAGTCTGTCGTCGACCAAAGCTGAGATAGAAGCTCTTTGTTTGCAGTCACCAGAATATCAGTGTTGCAGTTAGCGCATTTAGCAAATACCAGGCCAGCCCGGCAGATAGGTATTGGCTAGGCCTGAAGCGTGTTTTTTGCGATACCTTCGACGTATGACGCAGATGCGCAAACTCCGAGCCATTTCGAGAATCTAATTTCGTGGTCAACGAAACGTCATCGACTGGAGCCTTGTGCTATGCGGTGAAGGAAGGTTTGAGATTAACAAACTTCCTAAGTGAATTGGCTGTGGTTAGCATTCATTTCACTTCGATGGAAGACATCACCCATGCATCCAGTACCTGGAAGAGGCGCGGACCCATCAGCGGATGAAGCATCTGGACGTGAAGTATGCATTCATCAGGAAGATCGTAAGAAGCGGTCAGCTATCTTTGCGACACATCTCTACTGAGGATCAGCCAGCTGATGCGTTCACGAAGGCGTTACCAAGGGCGAGGCACGCGAAGCTGTTCAGCATTCTCAATCTGCGAATTGAGGGGAGGTGTTGACACTTACGGTTTCAGCAGAGGAAATCTGCCGCTCCGTCGGCGAAACCAAAACAGTTTGTTTTGGTTCCGCATGCTTTGAGTCAATTCGCAATTGAAATAATAGCGATAATGATTGATGATGACAGCTGATGATGGTAAACACGGTACAAATGTTTACATCATCATCACACTGTGAAGCTAAATAACTCAATTTAGGTTCGTGATAACTCTGTTGAGAAATCATTTCACTCGGGAACTATCGGTTAGTAAATGCAAGTCGAGTGAATTGCACACAATATCAATTTGACATTCTACAAACAATAACACAGCCACGTATGGAGACTTCATCTGTCAGCTGTCATCTGTCAAATGGACAACTCGCATGAAAGATTGCACGAGATTGGATACAATGTTTGATACAATATTGAACGGAATCTAGTGGACAACTGGATTGAATGTTCATGGTTCTTCAAATCAGAAATAGGCACACCGAGAAGAAAGTGCGTGAAATAAATATAAACATCACTAATGTAACAGATCTAGTTTTAAGTTATACTCTGTGTTCGTCTCAAATAAAGTCACCTTAAACCAAGAGTTTGATATCGCGTTTTTATTTCGATTGACTCTGAGAAACTCTACAGGTTATGGGCCCAGTGGGTAACTGGGATATAATAAACTGTACACCTTAACAGGTTATGGGCCCAGTGGTTAATTGGGATGTCATAACCTATCCATCTCTACAAACTCACCAGTGTTGCCAGATATTCTGAGTGGTTAGCTCAGAATATCACACGAAAATGAGAAAACTAATAAGTGAGGATATCACTTCAGTGAAGAATGTAAATAGCTATCGCTTATGTTATAAGTAGTTATTTAAGGACTTGACGAACAAAACGAATAAAGATTAACTCTATTCCACCACTGAAACCTGCGTTTTCAACAGAATTAAATATGAATATTTCCAACGAATCAAATCGGCATCGAATGAATTGGAAATTTCAACTTTTTTGGCAGATGGACGTGGATTAGGTTCGGCAATCCGTTTTCTTCCGACTTTGACGCCGGCCGATGACTTCCTCATGCTGGAAAGAAAAGAGAAAAATATGAATAATGAAAAATGAAAATAATTTTAGCAATAAAATAAATAATCGAAAATGTTCCTCCAGGTACACAGCAACGTTACGATGCTCCGGCGTACGTGTTGACGGCTTAACGGTACAGATGGAAGTGAGTGTATATCGGGTAAAGAATTACGGCTCCCCTTCTTACTAATACAACACAAGTGAAGTGAATACTCGGCAAAACAAAACTTTATGAGTGAAATGTCTTAATAAAATATAAAAAAACTATTTGTAAATAAAAACAAAAAAAATATCGGTTAATTTATATCTGTTTTGAACGTCTTTTTTTTTTAAATATCAACAATATCAAACGGCTATTAAGCCTACCCCTTCTCTGATAGCGAGACTGTCGGCCAAGTTTTGCGAATATTGGATAAGATTTTTTTCGCTGTGCACATTTGACATGAAATGACTCATATTTCACTATTTTTTTTTTTCACTAAGGGCTAAATGTTTTCATTCTTCATTTTAAAATTTCTAGCGTTATCTGTATTGAACATATAAAATTGAACACTGAAAATATCAATCCAATATCGACAGAACTTAGAATTTTATGACCGAATTTCAACAACAAACCATACACATTATGTAGATTGGCCTAAAAACAGATCTAAGCAAAATTTCAGCTTAATCGACTTGATTTAGGGGTGCCTCAAAGCGCTCAAAGTTTTGGAGTTTTGATCCTCAAAAACCACCTAAGGGGAGACCGAAGGAAATAGGAAATCGAAATTTAAATTTTGATTCCAAATGACTTAAAAATGCATAAAAAGTCGAAAATGGTGTTATCCCGAAAAAAATTTTTGGTCAAAAATCAACTTTGAGATTTCAAAAATCACCTTTGACCAAATTCATTTCCCTTTTTTAGATTTCCTATTGCTTACATCTACTCTCTAGACTTGAAGTGAAGATTTCCACAGTATTGAAAATTTTTGTTATCAGTCCAAACGTCCAAACATTCGTTAAAGCAGGGTGGCCATCGATTTCCATTTTCAAATTCCCGGTTTTCTCAATTGATTATTTTGATTTTCCCGGTATAAAATTACATAAATAAAAATTTCAACAGTGTTTTTTTTACCAAAAAAGGAATTTGAATCCCGATACTTTCTAGCTTTTCCCGAATCGTTGACTAACCTTAAATAAATGGCTACGGAATATAAAGCTTCTGAGAAAAAAAATTAGTCTTGGTGAAATGAATGAACTTTAGAATTCTAAACGTTTATATATGTAAAAAAAACGATTAATAAAGAATTTTACCGGTTTTGATTCGAGATTCCATGTTTTTTTCCCGTTTTTCCCGGTTTGCTGGCCACCCTGTTTAAAAGCAAACCATACATGCTTAAAATTCAAAACATAAGGAAGAAAAATGATGTACAAGCGATCTCAAATACATTCTCGTTGTTTGGTTGAGATCACCGCTTTGATCACTGATTTGAATTTGAAATTTTCTTATTTCTTACAAATAGAAGGAACCTACGATTGGTTTCTTATTTTGTAGGTTTTGAGCTAGGATTTGGGAAAATCGAACTTCCGACGGAAAATTAATGAAATTCATTAGGTTTTGGGTTGGTGAAAATTGGGTTGCCGGTTTTAAAAGTTTTGTTTAGATGAAAGGAGTATTAGAAACATTGATAAGTATTTCTGAGTTTTTTTTAACATTTTTTGATTGGAGATTGTTGTTAAGAATTTTTAAAACCAATTTAGCTAGAAATTTTCCACAATTTATTGGGAACCATTTCTTTTCTCTTCAAATGTTCAAAATTTTGGTTCCTTTGGGTAAAGAAATCAAGTCAAAGCCATTTGATTCTTTGAAGTTTAAACTCGAGCCGGTCTACATACCTGGCTCTCAGAACTAGGTAATCCACAAACTGTCTCCAATGATGCGGTTTTGGAATCGATAAAACCACCACGCAGCCAGCCAACCTATTCGATGACGGCGGGAGAAACCCGAAAGCCTCAGCAGACCCATCTAAGGTTTCCGGAATGCGCCATTATCGTTCTCCAAGTTGGCATTTCCTAGAACGCTCCTGTTGGTTGGGGAGGGCAGCCACAATTTTCCGTCTTCATCTCTCCTTTCCCACAAACCCATTTTATAGATATAAATATTTGTCCTAGTAGGGGATTTTTTGTTTTTGAAATTCTAAGCCAGTCAGTGGCTCCAGACAGCTTATGTCCTTTTTTCCTATCTCTCTTCCGTTCCCTATGGAATCAATAATTTTCTATTACTGGTGTATGCTAAAGCTAAATTCTGTATTTATTCGTTTTTGGGGTCCGGTCGTTTTCTCGATAAGGGGCGCATTTGATCTTCCTCGGGTGACTTAAATCGACCGGACTGAGAACGTCGACCGGGATTCTGGAGATAATGATGGAGATGGTGCTAATGGCGACCAATCCCGAGAGCAAAATCATCCAAAATGGCTCAATCCCTTTTTTCGAGGACAAAAGTCGGGGGTAGACCGATAACGGAAAACAAGGTCCTTTAGGGTTCCATTGATTGATGGCTTATTAGATTGGGCATGTCATTCTGTTTCCCATTTTAAGCTTCCTCCCCAGGAGGACTGGAGAAGTTTAGTCCACAAATATGTACACTTGGGATCAATACTTACATATATACATTGAAGTAGAATACTATAAAGATACTCATTTTTTCACTCAGTCAATTTAAAAATAATTATAAATTCGTATGGATGAATTTTATGGAGTTCAGGGCCTGATTAAGCCTAGGGGACCCGGAGCAAAACTTTCTTGGGGGTCCTACATTTTTTTCTCTATTGAATGATTGATATACCTGCGATTTTTTTTTAAATTTAAAAACAACATTCTTTAATAAAAATAAAACTTCTTCAAACAAAAACGATGTCGATTCGAAAATTGAAAGAATTGATGAAACACATGAATACATTAAAAACCCAAATGTAGATAAACATTTAAACTTTATTTTCAGAATACAAATACCTACCATATCGGAAATTTCAAAATGAAAAAGTTGTTGCTGCCCCGATGTAAACTTCAACGACTTTCCTTGATTTTAAATGCCTTGCTCATGTTGTAAAATATTTGTTCTCCTCCCATTCTCGAGCAAAGAAACTTACCAACAAAATTAGATGGCCCCATAGACCTGTGCCGTCAATTGTCCAACGACGGCCTTTGCCTGTGTAAGTTCAAACTTTCCAGAACACGTCAGTCTAGAAGAACTAACAGCAGAGGCCTCGACACTGCTTGGGCATAAATTATGCAAATCAACCACTTTGCCATTTGCTGAACTGAAAAACCGAAGAACGAACGAAACAACAACACTTACCGGAGAATACAATTCAACAACAACAACAGCGACGAGGAAAAGGCTCAAGTTTGAATTGGTTTGTCGCTTGAAGCACTTTTCCATAACCAGCTTCTCCACAACAAGCTTTCCCAATTCCGATGTTGGAAGGTGTACTTCAACCAAAAGCTTGTCTCTTTCTGCCTCAGAAGCGAAAGATTTATCCATTCATCCATCTCCGAAATATTTGCCTCCCTGTGCCATCGCGCCACCACCCACTTGTGGCTGGGTCGAAGTGTTCGAAAGCTCTTGAATTTTTGGCAATCCGATTAAACGTGTCTTGTTTGGTGTTCTTTATTGTTCTCTGGAAATTTTTGAACAAGCCACCCTTCTCGAAGTTGGCAGCCTTCTCAGTTTCGATAATTTGAATTTTGCGTTTCTTGGAGTTTTGTAAACAAGCGGTACTTATCGTTGTTTTACCTTTAAGGTTCGATGGGCTTAAGCCACTGTTGACGAGTTTTACCAATGTTTTCTGATAGGATTTAATGTTCATTTTTAGGTTGGGACATTTTCAACTCTAACAATCATTGAAGTTATTATTTTTTTTCGAATCAAATTTTAAGCCGATAATTTTTGTTCAAACTTCGCCAAACTTTTTCAAGGAAGTAGCATCGGTGGTTTTCTTAATTTTCCTTCTCTAGTGTGGTTTCTAGTCTGGAAAATTCTTTCAGGGAATTTTTCCGGCTAAAACATTCGCCCGATGTATAATTTATCAGTGGCACTCGGTGTTAGACGGCATTTTCCGCCCGGAGGAAAAAAAACTCAAAAAATCAACAAAAAAGTCAAGCCGCAACCACCTGCCACTCATCATGGTGAATATCTGTCTAAAGAGTTCGGAAGTTTAGGCGAGAGTTTAAAGAAGATGTTACTTTTGTCCTTTTTCTACTTTTTTTTTCCAAAAATGTATATATAAATTAGGCTTGGATACTTTACCAGGTGAATCTTATCCTTCAATGGCGACCGTGAAAAATAAGATAGACAGTTTCAAATTAAACACAATCACGCATCTCCTAAATTAACATTGTTTGATGAAATTTTAGAACCATCATTACGGATATGAAATTGAGACTCTATTTTTGAAACTAAACAAAAACAACCATCGATTTAGCCATTCACTGTTATTATGTTTTTTATGTTTTAAGTTAGTATGACTGCATTCCATTGCAATCTCTTGACCTTTTGGGAAAACAGTTGAATTTCATCTCATCTCCATTTGTAAATCTTTTCCAGCCCTGCATGTATACAAATCATTAGAATTTCCCTCGCCAAAAAGGAGACACACTCCACAAACCGAGCCAGGGCTCTGGCTGCACACCTCATTAAATCCGGAGAGTTAATTACACACGGCCCGGCCTCTGCGCCATTTTGATCCTGTTGCTGCAGCAAAGCAACGAAGCAGGTTTCCTCCGGGATTTCCGGCAGCTGCAGCAGCTTTTCTCCGCCCAAGCCAGTGTAACATTTGCCCTTAGTTTTTGCTACCTTGTTCGGTTTCGTAAAATGCGCCTTCTCGTTATATTCTGTCAGTAGTTGCTTTCAACATTTGTAGAAAAGTTAGCCTAGTCCTAGGTTTGCACTTGGGAAAAATAACGACACGAGTTTCACTAAACTCTTCTTTTTGGTTCATGGCACATTCGACAAAAAACGAAGAAGTAGTTCAAGGATTCTTTCGGCCCAGCTTGGAGTAATTAAATGATTGCTGAAGTATCTGGGAAATGATACTTCGGATTTCTGGTGGAAACGGAAATGTTAAATTAGAAGGTACCAGTTGATTTGAGAAGCAAACTTATGATGAGAATTGCAACCGTAGTAAGACAATCAAGAAAATAACATAAAAATATAGCATGACAAACATAAAAAATCAAAAAATAAAAATGTTAAAACAAACAAAAACGACAAGAAACATAAAAATTGCATGAATCACGAAAATTAAAAACATAATTGAAATTATTATCATGAAATGACAAAAATAGCCTAAAAGAGAAAAAAAAAATAAAAATGACCTAAAAGGAAAAATTACAAAAAAAAATAAAACAAAATACATAAGTATAATCTAATTGACACAGCAAAAAGCAAAACAAAACTTCAAATAAGGCCGGAACAAATTTCCAATCCTTCTTTTGTCACTCAGAGTTGGAACATCGCGAGGGGGGGGACAATAAAAAATAATGCAAAAAACAAATAAATTGGAATAAATTGCACAAAAGCTTGTATGCAAAAAACTGCATACTATATCATTGCACAAAACCTATAAAATAATGTTATTTTTTATTAAAAAAATCAATAAAATCAAGAATACACATGGCGAAATTACTTCCATCTGCCAAAATTTCTTTTTTGGTCTTGTAATCTTTCGGATACTTGAACTTTTTATCAAAATTTCCATGAAATACTTGAAACTTTATTTATTTCCCCCTTCGGGTATTTGGAAATTTCGAAGGGGGGGGAGACAAAAGAAGAAATGGATATTTGTTCCAGCCTAATATAAAAAACTGATTAAAAACGACAAGAATGTCAAACAAAAATTTGCCATTATGACAAGAATGAAAAAAATTATAGATACAACGGAAAATGTAAAAATTACAAAAATAAAAAGAATAGCAAGAAAAACACAAATGGAAGAAAGTTTTGCCCTTTGTATCATTTCTGAAAAATATCGTCAATTTTGTCATTTTCGTCAATTTTCGTCATTTCTGAAATTTTTCTTATTTTTGTCATATTTGTTAATTTTGTCAATTTTGCCATTTTTGTCATTTATATCAATTTTATCATTTTTGTAATTTTAGTCATTTTTTTATCATTTTTGTCATTTTTATCATTTTTGCAATTTTTGCTATTTTTGTATTTATTATATTTAAAGTCATTTTTATCATTTTTGTCATTTCTGTTGTTTCAGTTATTTTATTACTTTTGAAATTTTGTAATTATTGTAATTTTTGTAATTGTTGTAATTTTTCAAATTGTTGTAATTCTTTCCGTTTCTAATTGTTGTCATTTCTATTGTTTCAGTTAAATTAATCATTTTTGTTATTTTCCTAATTGTTGCCATATTAGTTAATTTTGTCATTTTCATCATTTTTGTCATTGTCTTATTTTTTTTTATTTTTGTTTTTTTCTTTTGTCATTTTTGTAATTTTTGTCATTTTTGCGATTTTTGTCTTTATTATATTTTTAGTCATTTTTATTATTTTTGTCATTTTTGTTGCTGTTGCTTCAGTTATTTAATTTCTTTTGAAATTTTGTGAATATTGTAATTTTTGTAATTGTTGTTATTTTTTCAAGTTTTTGCAATTTTTGTCATTTTTTCATTTTTGTAATTTTTGTAATTTTTGAAATTTTTGTCATTTTTGTTTCAGTAAGTTTAATCATTTTTGTTATTCTCGTAATTGTTGTCATTTTTGTGAATTTTGTCATTTTCATCATTTTTGTCATTTTCTTCATTTTTGGCATTTTTGTTTTTTTTTTTGCCATTTTGTCATTGTTGTAAATTTTGTCATTTTTGTGATTTTTGTCATTTCTGTCAATTTCGTCATTTTGGTTATTTTTATCCTTTTTGTCATTTTTGTCCTTCTTATCATTTTTTATCATTTTTGTCATTTCTGTTGTAATTATTTTTGTTATTTTCGTAATTGTTGTCATTTTTGTAAATTATATCATTTTCATCATTTTGTCATTTTATTAAGTTTTGGCATTTCTTTTTTTTTCATTTTTGTCATTGTTGTAAATTTTGTCATTTTGGTGATTTTTGTCATTTCTGCCAATTTCATCATTTTTGTGATTTTTGTCATCCTTGTTTTTTTTTTGTCCTTTTTGTCATTTTTGTCCTTCTTATCATTTTTCACCATTTTTAACATTCTTGTAATTCATTGTTGTCATTTTGTGTCATTTTTGCCAATTTTAGAATTTATGTCTTTTTCGGCATTTTTTATCATTTTTGCCATTTTCGTCTTTTTTGTCATTTTGGTAATTTTTCCGAATTTTCGCCATTTTTGTCAGTTTTGTCAGTTTGTCATTTTTTTCTTTTCTTTGTTTTTATGTCATATTGTCATTTTTGTTATATTTGTCATTTTGGTAATTTAGGCAATTTCTGTCTTTTTAGTCATTGTTGTCATTTTTTCGTATTTATTTGTCCTTTTTTATTTTTTCATGTGTGTCATTTCTGTAAGTATGTTTTATTTTTATTTCAAATATTTTTTTCTTTTTTGAGCACACTTCAATCTGTTTCTTTGAATAATTGCAATCATTTCTGAGGAAATTTCCCCCAACTAGTCCTCAAAAATTAAAAACGGTAAGAGCAATACAAAGATAAATTACCGCTCATTTCCACGCCGTTGAAAAAAATAGGCATTTGCAAGGAAAACTAAGCCGTATCAAAAACTTCTCCCTATATAAGCCATAACAATTGCTTTCAATTTTACACGAATTTGCAAACATTTTCCCGGCACAAACATCCATCCTGGGAACCCAGCGGGGAAAAATTCTTCGGGACTCAACAACCCACAAAAGACCAGCGATTGCAGGTCTCTTTTTTCTGCCTCCTCAGGACGAATTTTCCCATCGAAGGCTCGACCGACGAACAATGCAAGGGAAAGAAGGTTGAAAGCGAAGCAGATTCGATAGAGAAAAAAAAACAAAAAACCAATCTGCTTTTCCGCGAGGAGCAGCGCTCCGGGAAAAATTCCAATTTTCCGGAACCTGGAACCAACTTCCTCCTGTCTGGTGAGCTTTAGTTTCTGCTGCCTCGGCAATCTTATCTGTCAACGGCGGAAAACTAAGGAAAGGTGCTGCGGAAGGTCAGAAATCGGAGGAAGGAAGGCGTCATGAAAATATGTCGTTTCTGCACCTTTTTCCGAAATAAAAGGCCGAATTACGATTCTTATTATGGTTTTTTTTTTTCTCTCTCTTTCTCTATGTTCCTTCAAGCTGATTTTTCCACCATCATCTTCCCCTCATTGAACCCAAGCGGGAAAATGTTTGTGCGTGTGTATACCGGAAGGTAAGTCGGTAGAAAGATGTGTATGGGTGTGTGTTGTGTAAGTGAGCGGAAGCGCAAATAATGATAGCACGCGCGCGAACAAATAAATTGAAAAGTAAAGCCCGTGAGTATTATCGCTGATAGCCGCCCTGCCGGAGGAATGCTTACTGGCTTCCTGTTTGCCGCCAGCTTTCTTTTCTGCTGCCTAGCGCAAAAATAATCGAATCGAAGTCATGATCAGGAGTGTATACAGAAGGAAAAAGCAAATACTGACATGTCTGTAGGTCGTCAATAAATGCTAAAAAAATAATTTTTGTTTTCAAGATCCGAAATGTACAATCAAATTTTTGTGGTACTTACTTAATGAATCCACAACACATAGCCCTCTATGTCAACTACAGATCAGCAAGTAAGTTATTCAAGAAAACATTCTAAAAGAACTCCAAAAATCAATCATTTGGAAGAACAGTATAGTCAATTAACTAGAGTTCAATAAATTCAATCCCATAAATTTTATTGCTCAATCCATGACCCTGAAAAGGGGTAGAAATTGATGTTAGTTTCCCAATAAAGAATAAAAGAGATTACCAAAGAGAAAGACAACATGCAATTATTTACCCTCTCGGTTTTAATCCGAGCTGCTTGCTTCCAGAAAACAACACCACAAAACAGTCAATTTGACGCTCGGAAAGAAGCGTAACACTTAAAACAAAAAAAAAAGCATAAAAGCTTCTATTCAAAGTTCAAATTTCTCTGTGTGCACTTTTTTCCTTTCTCTGTACCTTCTGAAATGAGGCCGAGGTTTGTTTGCTAGTATGGTGGGAGGAGAACAATTCGTTTTCAGTGTTGAAATAAAACACACATTGCCGGCAGCAAACATTGCATTGCCGTTTAAAATCTACAGTGACGTTCAAATGTTTTGTGGCATTTGTGACGAACATCTTTTGATTTTTTTTGAATGGTAAATTATTTCTATCTGTAACAAGAACCCGACAATTTCTGATTCGACTTTTAAATTTGATAATTTCAACTATTTTTTTTTTCTATTTTTATAATTTTTATGACGAGAGCAACACTGTACAGACGAAATTCTCGTTTCCAAATCACCGTTCGTGGAGAGAGATGGAACCGTAAAAAAAAGTTCAAAAGAAAGATGCCATTTTATTGTGCCAAAATGTTGGCCCAATGGCTCCTAACTGTTGGTTCTGGTTCCTTCTATAGATGTGTTCTGCCGTTGAGTGGGGATTGTTCTCCATTTACATCAGCCAGCACTCAGAAGTACCGCAATGGATGGAACTTTTCCTCTTATACCGTATCGCGTTCGATGTGCATTTATTGGATTGAAATAACACCTACTAAACGAACGAACGAACGAGTGAACGAAAACGATTCGAATCTGGTGAGAGAAATTGCATTTAAAATACTCGGATCGTCACCTGAGAATCATTCTTAGCAGCAGCAGCAGCATGAAAAAATATTGCCGAAACAAGTTTTTAATTTCCAATTAAAGTTCAACTTCCGGTTTGTCGTTTCGGTTTTTGTTTGAAGAGGTTCGAAACTAGAGAAGTTGGATAGTTTTTAGATGATTTTTTTGTTTAATTTCAGAGTTGGTTTGGTTTCGTAACAGAATGGGATGCAACTAATGAAACATATGGAATATCGGAACGAAGAAAAAAAAATAGAGTTTACATTGCATTTGAATTGCTTCTCAAATCACAGGTCAAATAATCATAACAGCTGTAATGTGTTATTAAATCTATATTTAAAATTAACTTGATATCACTGCAAAAAAAGAATCGAATTGATTGGAAGCAGTGCTCAACACATTCACCATCATTGACATAAAACGGGTTGAATGTGAGAGAAAAAGCTCTCCCTTTCATCTTCTTCGGCATTCGATGAAATTATCTCCGATTGGAGAGAATGGACTTCTTGTTGACTGTGAATGTCTTCTCTTTTGTTTCACCATCCGTTCCACACTCATTTTTTCCACAAAGTTGCGACAGGATCAAACGTTGAAAATTCAATCAGTTTGATCCTCTTAGAATGTGTGAGCCAATCATATTCGCCTACTTACTTTGCATGAACCGACCAAAGCGATCAAAATTAATACCGGCTAATCGATACACAATACACACTTGATATTTTCTAGATAATTTATCCACGCAACAGGAACTTTCGTAAAAAGGGAGATGATTTTTTTAAGAATACTTAGTTTATACACTAAATATATTGAACAAAGTTGTCATCATCATTAAGATTGGATGAAAAATATTTAAGTTTCAAATATTTAAAAAAAAATATTTCTATTATTAAACATGCCTATTTTCAATAAATTATGACTTTAATAATTCGGGTGACTTCGTATGTTTTTATCAATAGGTTCAATTATTAAAGTTATTAGCTGAAAAACGCACAAAGCGAAAAAAAAATAGGTTCTAGAGGGTTAACAAAAACTGGAAGATTCTCATTTTATTTTTTAATTGCTTATATGTTTTTTTGATTCGATTTCTGTGATGTCCTCGACAAAGATTCTTAAAATTTTTTGATCTACAACTTTGTTTAATGAATCAGGTGTCTACACAAAGTATTCTTAAAAATATTTGTTTATCTTCCTTCTATGTGAATTAATCTTTTACTTCATGGCGTCAGATAGCGAAATTTGACTTCTTCTGGTTTAACTCTTTTAATTTATACCCATATTATGGGGGTTTCAATCGATTATTAATATACAGGTTTGAAAAGAGAAGCCGAAGCCGCCATCTTGAATTAAAGATGACGTCAAGCTACTATTTTTTTATCCTACTAGTTTTTTTATCACTCAATACATATATTCTAGAGATATTCATACCACTTTCGATTATTTGAAATATTTCAAAGATTTTTATGTCTATATTTTTTAACTAAACTTAAAAACACACATGCGGCTAAGCTTCGCCGCCACAAGTTTCTGGGTCTGCCTCTTCTTCGATGTCCTTCTGGATTCCAATCTAGCGCCTCTCTGCAAATCTCGTTTTCATCTTTTCGCAGCGTGTGCCCAATCCATCTCCACTTACGTTCCCGAATCTCGATTTCTAGCGCCTTTTGATAACACCGGCGATGTAGTTCCTCATTCGAGATCCAGTTGCCAGGCCACCAAGCGCGGATGATATTCCGCAGGCAGCGGTTTACTAATACTTGCAGTTTTCGCGTCGTTACCGCATATGTGCACCAAGTTTCGCACCCGTACAGCAATACGGATTTGACGTTTGAGTTGAAGATTCGGATTTTTGTTCGTAGAGAGATCTGGCGTGACCGCCAGATGTTTCGGAGACTCGCAAATGCAAAACGGGCCTTTCTGATCCGGGTTTCGATGTCCTTCTTGGTACCACCATCAGGCGTAATCTGGCTACCAAGATACTGGAAGCACTCCACATTCTCAACTTGTTGCCCAGCTACCATGAAACTGGAGGGATTTCCTGTGTTGATCTCCATCAACTTGGTCTTTCCGACATTAACTTTGAGACCTGCTGCCTTGGAGCTTTCGGTGAGGTCGTCGAGTTTGCTCTGCATGTCCGATTGTGTTTGGGCGAGCAAAACAATATCGTCAGCCAGGTCAAGGTCGTTCAGTTGTTCCATTGTTGAAAGATTCCACGGCAATCCTCGATTCGGTGCACAGTCGATCGATTCAGTCAGAATCTCATCCATTACGATTAGAAAAAGTAGCGGTGATAAGATACATCCTTGTCTCACTCCAGCAGTTACCGGGATTGGTTCGGACAAGACACCGTCGTGCAAGACCTTGCACGCAGGGCTGGTAGCGAGTCACTTTTTAGTGACTTGGTCACTTTTTTTGGGTCAGTCACTAAAAAGTCACTTTTTTCATCATTTGGTCACTAAAGTCACTATTTTCCGAAAAATGGTCACTTTTATCACCAAAAGTCACTTTTTTCACCGAAAATAAACCAATGAAAGAGTAATTTGAATTGCACGTGTTAGTATTGACATGAGGCGAAAATAGGTAATAACCGTAAATTACTTGATCAGTCAGTCAGAAATTTTTTTCGCCTCCGGCGGAATTTCGACATGAATTTCCCTTGGCTTGAGACATTTCGATCTACGACATTATTTGACGTTCATGCTCTGAAACTAACTTTGATTGTAGATTTTTGTTTTCAGTTCAATCAACCTTTTGTATTGGAACTAAAAACTTGATATACAAAACCCTATCTCGTCTTTAGAATGGTTTTTATTAAGAACTGTAACTAAGATTGAGATTAAAACGAACCATTTTTTAATTTAAAAAAATCTTTTATGTCATAACAAATGTTATGTTGATATGAAATATTCTTTAAAAAAAATCAATTTCAGACTCAATTTTATTTCGTGTTTTTTTTGTTCTTCTGAATACTTAAAAAAAGGGTTTTAAAAATTTACACAAGGCCACAAAATTTACAATTTTTATCAAGTGCAATAAATTTAAACGGTAATTTCAACTTATTTGGGTTCCCCGAATCTGCAATGTTTCTATCAGCTTTTGTTATTGAAATGACTGTTGAAAATAAGTAAAAATCTTTAGAAATTTCTGCACTTTTTTTTACAAAAACTCAAATCAAAAACATATTATTTTAAAATAAAAGTTTTATATGAATTGATGAGCTTTAAATAGAATCATTTTTTTTTTACACTTTCTGCTGTGATGTCAAAAATACTTGTAATGATATTTTTCCATAATCAGTTATCTATCCATGTTAGATTTCACTTAAACTGATAAATATAATAATAAACTCTTTATCACCGAAACTAAATGTGTTCGGCCGAATTTGACAAAATTTCTAGTTTAGGACACTATTTACCAAATCAATAATTCAAAAAAAAAGCACCAAAATGGTTATGGTGAAACATGTTTATTGAAAACACTCTTCCTGAAATGTTTTAAAAACTAATCTTTTTTATTTCCATTTTTTTTTTCATTTTCAAATAAATAACCGAATTTTGTTGTAAAGTTTTTTTTTTTCAATTTTCTAATCAACTTGTCGGATTTTTTTAAATTAAACTTTTTAAACATTAAGACATATTTTCAACAATTGTTTCCATATTTTTAAATTCTGAATTTTCGTGTTCTTCAACCATAAGCCTTAAACTCCAAATTTTTAAAAATTAAACATAATTTCAACCTTCTGTTCTTTCTGGGACTCAATATATTAATAAAAAAAAAAAACAAAATACTCAGAGCTTGTAATTGAAAGCTTAAAAACCTGCGATTATCTAAAAAGTTTGAAAAATTGTTCTAAGTATCAACTTTAGAAATAAATTTTAATACGCAGGGTTAACTAACTTTGTATTTGATTTGTGCTTTGAATATTAATAACAAAAGTTTTGAACTCATTATTTTTAAATTTTTATCAGTTTTTATCATTCACATAATTACTCATTTTCTAACATTTCTTTGTCAGTGTAGTTGAACATGGAGGATTTTACTTTATTAAAGGTTTTATGTCTGGCTTCTATAACTGGCCCTTTTAAAATAATTATAAATATATTCTTCTTTTTAAAAAATTAAATTAAAACATTGAACAAATTCTGTTCAAAATTCATTTCTTATTCAGTAATCGGTAATTTACATTTGAATCGTGATTAAATATTTTTTGTTCAAATTAAAAAATTACAGCGGAATATCTCACTAAAGAAAAAGAATTCCAAATTTAGATGAATAAAAATTAACAATTATTATCGTTTTCCTAACATCTATTCATGGTAAGTTTTGTACAAGATTGGACATTTATTTTAGAATTCAGATTTTTTTAATTTTAAATTTGCTAAGAAATCCTTCTGAAACTAATTTATTTTTTACGTTCTTGACTTATCGAAAATTTGAAACATTCATTGTAATATGTTTCCAAAATTTTGTTTATCAGTAATTTTTTTAGTTTGTGTGTTGAACATGAGTGACAAACGGTGTTAAAAAACCCGTTCCTTTTCAATTTTTTACTTTTGGTATTGTTATTATATTAATCTATCCCCCCCCCCCTCCCCATGGACGGGTCCTTCGCACGGGCCAGATTTGGTCACATTTTTTGTACTTCAAAGTTACTTTTTTCGTTCTACATAGTCACAATTTGGTCACTTTTTCGGTCCTCAAAGTCACTATTTGGTCACTTTTTTTCAAATTTTGGTCACTAAAGTCCCTACTTTTTCATTGTCAAACCGCTACCAGCCCTGTATTGACCAAATTTTAACCGTATCACCCTTTATAAACAATCGTCATCTGCAATTATTTTAACTGCTTGTTCAATAGCCATAAGCTCTGTAGAAAATACTGATGAGAAATATGGAAGAATTAAATTGTGAAACCTTTATTGAAGCAAGCTAAACCGGTATTGGAATTAGTTTTTGAACCGTCAGTAAAGAAAAAAATGTAGTCTTTGTATTTCTCACTGAGCTCTAAGTATTTATTCCCAAATGCTAGAGAGTGACTATTTTTCTTGGAATGTCTATGCAAAGATAAATCAAACGAAATGTTATGTTTCATCCAAGGAGGGAACGAGTGAAATGACAACAGTTCTATTATCAGGAATTCCATATTTTTCTAAGAGTAGTTTACATCTGTATTTGGATGATTTTTTTGCATTTGTTTGTATAAAGTGCAACGGATGATTATCAAGTGAATCTGTTTTTATTCCTAATTTCATGATATGAAGATCTCTTCGTAAAGTCAGAGACATTATTCCTGATTCAGATAAAATACTTTTAGTTGGACTTGTTCTAAATGCTTACTGAGGTGAGGAGTATAAAACATGATCATTGATTGCAGTAAATTCAAACGACATTGGTGGTTATAATTAAATGTTTGTTACAAAACCATCTTTCGTGTTTCGGAGTAAATTTGATCACTATGGTTTTTAAGGTACCTCAACATCTTCAAAACTACTTTTATAGTGTCATTTAGCACAGAAGGCATAAAAATTAAAAACAGTAATTTTTTTTAGAACTAAACTCATTTTTACAAGGTTTTTTTTCAAAAACTTTTATAATCAAAAAATGGACAATGTTGCTGCATACATCTAGGGGTAAAAATTATGAACATTTCTCATTTTTTAGGCCTCAAAAACAAATGAAATTTTGCCTTCATGCAATTCCCTAGGTCCTCGCACTGTTCCCATTTTCTGTTTTTCTTCAAATTTAACCATTTGATAGGGTTTTAGCCATTTTTAATATACGGGCTTTCTCATGGAAAATCACCGTTTTTTTTTCAATATCCAAAAATTATCACCAAATAACCATAAAAATGTCATATAAACTAAACCTAAACAAAGAAAAAAATTGAACTTTCACATGAAACAACCCATTTGCTCCTAAATGCTTAAATTTGATGAGGAGAAATGTTTGTTTGTGAGCCTTCGAAAATACAGATATTTTAAGATTTTAAAATTACATTGTAAGTTAAATCAAAAATCTTCTTATAAAAACCAAATTTAGCTTATTTGTAACTGAATTTATAGGCTTTCAATCGTATTAAAAAGGTTTCAGATATTTTTACTTTTTACTTAGTTAATGATGATTATTTGAAAAAAAAATCATGTTGATCAAAGTTCCCCCAGTTTACGGTACTAAAGTTTTATGAAGTGTGTGTTAGTAATGTTTTTTCTATCGGATCCCCAACTGGTATTCGAGAGGGTTCTAATTATTTTTATTGCATTCATTGCTTTTGCTTTGGTAATTCTTATTTGTTTAGACCAATTAAACTTACGATCGAAAGTCATACCTAAAAATTTATGTTCGAATTTTATCAACTGATCTGGAAAAAGTGATTCTGGGTTTTGGTTACAATTCCGAAGTTTGCAGAAATGGACAGCTTTAGTTTTCGAACTTGAAAATTTGAATCCAGTTGAATCACACCAGCCGTTTAAGTTGTTCAAAAACAGTTGCAATTTTGTCTTAATTTTTGGTAAGTTTTTGCCTTTGCAAAATGCTGCGATATCATCTGCAAAAGAAATATCCATAACTTCACGTGGAGCAACTTCTTGTATTGATCTCATTGCTACCAGAAACAAAGTTACGGATAACACCGAACCTTTAGGTACACCGTTTTCTGTTTTAAAGAATGAAGAAAAAGTATTTCCGACACATACGCGAAAGATTCGATTTTTCATAAAACTGTTTATAAACCATAAAATATTTCCGCGAATACCTAGATTGTACAAGATTTCTATAATTTTATGCTGCCACGTCAGAGCGTAGGCCTTTTCAAGATCGAATAATATCGCTAAAGCATGGATCACGCAAAATCTGGACGCATTAAAAAGGGTCTATCTCGGATCTATGTAAATGAAATAAAAATGTTTTGTTATCAAAATGTAGGGTTTCTATTGTACTTCAAAGGAAAAATAAGAAAAAAATTATTCCGATATTGTTTTGATGAAATTTCGGACTTTTCGTCGAGAACCACTCATCTAAGTTTGGACACCCTATTCACTGACCTCAGCGGATGATCCATGCTTTACCAAATGTTCTTTTTTTGGAAAATGCATCTTGAATTGCGCTTTCTAGGGTTACTAAATTGTCCATAGTATTTCTGTACTTTCTGAAACCGTTTTGATTGAAATGAAAAAAGTTAATCGATTCTAAGTACCAAACTAATCTACGGTTTATCATTTTTTTCCATTGTTTTACATGAACAACATGTAAGTGATATCGGTCGTTTATTAGTTGGACGCAAGGGAATCTATGTAAAACCAATACACAAAACTATTGAACTATCCGATTCTGAAGTAACCATGTATGTGTTTTTAACACTATAAAGCAACATTTAATTCAGATAATGAAGGTAGCATTATTATGTTTGGTTTCCTAACTTTATAAATTGCATTTTTAAAGCTCAGTGAAACTTTTAATTTGATTTTTTTTCGTCTGCAAAAACTCAACCTCGCAGAACTGAAATTATCTCCGCTAGAATTGGCAGGTCTCTTCTGGTACTCTGTCCGAACAGCTGTAGTTTCCAAAACCTAATCTACCGCCCGTCAATTTTAATTTATTAGCGGGATTTCTGTTTCCCGGACCAAGGACTAAGAACTGACTGGCTATCTAGTTATGTGTAGGTTCAGTTGGTCCAGAGAAAAAAATACAAGGCCGCCCCGGTAAATGATTCAATCCAGTCCATCCGGGGGAAGTTGATCCGGAGAAATAATGTCGAACCGAGACTGAAGGCTGCGACCGGCAGCTTTCGGGGGAAACCTCTATCAGCCCCAACGAGTCCCAACCTCCAACGATGATAACATTTTCCTTACCCACAACCGCCATCATCCGTTTTTTTTCTCGTTCTTGTCTTAATCCAATCTGTTCGGTGGTAGCTCACGTTACATTTAACCCATGTTTTTGCCACTCGTTTTCAAAATATCCAGCTGAAACTTTGCTTTGCTCAAATTAAAGAAGTTAAACTTTCTACCGGTGAAAATTGAGTTAAAATTTGAGAATTTTATCACAGGAAGTAAATAGTTGAAATTGAACTAATCTAACTTGAAGACCTTCTACGCTTTTTCTTAGCGAGTCTCTGTTTAGAGCGCGGTTGTATCTTTGGCCACAGAAATCCGATAAAAACAGCCTAAGAAATAGAGAGCAGATTCCGTGTGATCTTATTTTTATGGCGAATGCCTTTTCGTATTAAATCTTGTGGCTTGTGGCCAGCCAGCGCAGAACTTCCAAAAAGGGAATGGGGATAGGGCCATGAAAAATGCAAAGGATGTGGAACGAGCGAAAAAAAAACAGAACAGAATGGAGACTTCTCAGCTTGAAGAGGGAAACGACGACGCCGTGATTCAAGGAGGGCATTAAAATCACTAGTGGAGGATATTTGAAATTATGGACAATTTCTTAGCCATTATCATAACGCTGATTGCGACGAGGAGAGGACCCACCGTCTATTCTTGTGTCACATCAAAAAGATGACGACGGGAACACTGTTGCTTTGTCATTTGCGATAATCCCCAGGGAATAAACGGAAGGCTGAAGCTGCGCAAAACTGCTGGTTAATGAAAATAAAATCTTAGATTTTTCTGTTCGTATCAACTTTAAGATAAGGAAAAAAAATTATCATGATCCTAATCACCATTTGAAAACATTAAGAACCTTTTACAAAATGACAAAAATGATAAAAATGACAAGAATGACAAAAATAAAAAAAAATGAGAAATGACAAAAATGACAAAAATGACAGAAAAATGACAAAAATGATAAAAATTACAAAAATTACAAAAACTACGAAAATGGAAAATTTTCAAAAACATTACAAAAATAACAAATATTACAAATATTCTAAACATTGAAAAAAAAAATACAAGAATTACAAACTACAAATAAATTACAAATATGACGAATATGTAACATTAACAAAAATGACAAAAATAAAAACAATGACAAAAATCCCCAAAGTGACAAAAATGACAAAAATCACCAAAGTGACAAAAATGACAAAACTGACCAAAATGAAAAAAAATGACAAAAATTACAAAAATGACAAAAATGACACAAAACCAAAATGAAAAAAAAAGACAAAAATGACCAAAATGACAAGAATAAAAAAACATCAAAACTGACAAAACTTACAAAAATAAAAAAAAAAACACAAATTAAAAAAATTAAAAAACTCACAGTTAAAAAGCTTAGCTTAGCTTAGCTTGATTGACTACTCACATCCACCTTAAACTATGGAACCCGAAAACGCTTCATATTTAGTATAAAATTTTTTAAGTAAACAAAAATATAATGAAACCATTTTCTTTTTTAAATAACGTTACTTTTATCGCATTTCGAACTCCATAATCGCAAGCGTGGCTCAGTAGAACGAATTCCACATCGCCAATGGTTGCTACTCCGTGATTGACCGAGGCCATCAGTTTTGATCAGAGGTCAAAAGAATGGTGTCTGGGATTGACAACACATTCACAATGTCCAAAACTGATGCTCTCTCTTTAAATAGCAATAACGGCGCCGGCCACGTCCTAGTAGTCAATAGATAGTAATGAAAAATAGAGAAAGGGATGAAAGAAATAATTTGTGCTTTAGGACCGAGGTTACCTCTGCATCCTAGCAAATAACTTTGTTTGGGAGGGTGGGTAAAAGGAAATGATCTGGGGACACTTCTGACAAGTGATATGATCTGTTGTTTTGAATCTTAATCTTCTTTGCTCCTATTGTTTTATTAAAACTTGTTACAAAATGATATTACCAGATAAAAATGTTATAATTATTTAAGTGCCTTTCATATATGTATCTTTTTTTCTAATAAAGATGTGACACGCCACTTGGATCAATGAAAGAGAACAATTTACATTTTTCTCATTTAAAACTGCTCTTATCAAAACACACTAAAATTCATTTCTGATACTAACTTTTCTGGGTTTGACAATAATAATACGTTGGATTTCAAACCAAAATTTTGAAAACTTCTGTTACAAAGATGCACAAAATAAATTCCATTTCATGCAATTAATATCAATGCCAATATTAAACTAATTTATTTGTTTTTACCTTGTTTACACTTGATTTTTAAGAACAATATGGAAATAATTTCTAACAAACTAGTTCAATATATACGTAGAGAAATCGGGTTAATAGAGAATAATATAATTTTCCTGTTTTACGTATCCGTAGAAGATGAATCACAAATATCACTGTATTAAATTTCGATTCGTATGTGTTTATAGATTATTTCAGATCCTTAAATTTTCCTTTAACTTACTTGAGCTCCTGTTGATTATTTATTTCCCATATATGACATAAGTTTTTACTTTAAAAGTGAAAAAAGGAAATTTTCCCAAATTAATTTTGTACGATTTTTATAGATATTTCGTGTCCACTATCCTCATAGAGTTTTGCGGAAAAAAAACATGATGAAACGACTGGTTTGAATGCTGACTCTGTACTTTTGCTAAATTAGTAATATATCTCCCATCAGATGACGTTAAAAACAATTAATTTACTCACTAGATGTCACCAGAAGCGGTAAATATTCCTTGAGTACTGACTTGTACGCAACCTTTTGTCGAATTTTGTTCGTGAAATATTCCTTTAGAAATACTTCTTCCCTAACAATCTAGCTGTCAAACCAAATTTAGTTTAAAAAATATTTGTAATTAATGAAATAGAATCAATCACTGAAAGCTTTCAAACACCTCACCTATTTCACAAACTCATTATTTTAAACCGACCAGTATTTGAAAATTTTATCTTCACAACACTTCTTAAGAATTTTCCGTGTCGGTGTTTCTGTCCATAAGCTTTTCAGTAAAGTAGCTTAATTTAAATCAACAACTAGATACATTTTCTGATTAACATATCAATTTTTTTATATCAGAATAGACAAAAACTGTAATATGAGTGACAAAAATGAATTGTATGAACCCACAATGAATGAATTTAAAAAAGAACATTTTTAAAAACTTAAAAAAAAGATAAGTATGATTTTTTTTTTTTGCTTTGGCTTATGTGGGATGGGGCAAATTTGTCCTAAAAAAATTTTGATTTGCATTTCAATTAATCTATGAATTTTACACTCGATGATTTGTTCCGTGCATCGAATCCATCATCATGACACATAATTTTTAATTATATTCTTAGATCGAAAATTTGTTCTAATCGTATTGCAAAGCAGTGCTTCTCTGGCTCCCACATTTTTTTAAGTTACGCTTCCTAAATTTTCAAAGTATTGCCAATTTTCTGCTGGGAGAATAAATTTTAATGCCCGAATTTTGATCACAATGCCCTCTGAACGTGATTTTGAGCATCAAGTTACCTATCCTTAAAGCTTTTGTCACTTGAAATGTTTCATTGTAGAATCAAGCTTCTCTTGTAACCTAACTTGTATGCAAACTTTTATATAATATTTGTTAAGTGAAATATTTCCTTTCATGCTGCAATGATTTTAGATGTCAAAATTGCTAGAAAAGATTGCATTAGAACATTTTTAAAATTAAAAGAAAATGATTGTACGCGAGCATTCAGTAACGAATAAAGAAAAAAAACACAACTTATCTTTGGTTCCGGATACTGTAGAAAAAGCTTCTTTCGATGGCCAATACACAGCTTACATTTCTTGCTGGATCCGGATGGCGTAGCGCCAGCCCCTTAACTTGAACATTTTGGAAATAACTAACACTTTATCTAATATTACACTGATTTTCCATCTTCATGGTGCAAAACTAATAAAGCACTTCACCGTAGACCACAATACACGATTTAACATAGGGTTAGTTGCCCTACTTTGGACCCTTTAAGCGATAGTTTTTAAATAATCATGTTTTTCTCATAAATGGACGGGAAATTTTTTATCTTTCGGGAAATTCATTTATAAGTCATGATCTTATCTGCAAGTTTCAATGAAAATTTTCAACTTAGGTTTTGCCGTTATTGAGAGATTTGCAAAGATATGGGTGATCAACATTTCCAACTTTGAACCTACTGTTCCTATTTTGGTACTGGATCGGTTCCTTTCATTGGACCTAGAACAAAAATTCCTATAAAAAGTATGATTTTTTGAAAAAAAAAATAAACAAATTCATTGAAAATATAATCTTCAATCAATTATTATCATACAAAAGTATAACAGCTTTCTAACATTGGAAAAAAAACAAAAATTTCTGTTATGAATATCACAAACTTGTTTATTCCCCGTCAGCTCTATCAGCAGAACAATAGCTGAAACTTGTTTGTGTTCACTTACTTGTAGTTTTTTTTAAAGCTGACAAAAATGTAAAAAATATTCAATATTGGTTCTGAATAAGGCCCCAATTGTAAATTCGCACCTTTGTTGATTTGTTGCTATTGATACAAAGTATTGGTGATGTCAGGTCTAAACATGGAACACCAAAGTCGAAAGTTTCCTATAGTTGGACCCTTTCCAAATTTTCCGAGTTTTCCATTGATTTTCATTAATTTTCGGAAAAATAAGTAGAATGGTTGATATTCTTCACAGTAAAAGTAATTTTCCTGCAAACTTTGGCTTGGATGGTAAAAAACGTGGTCTTTCCTTAAACACTCCAATTTCTTAATACGCGCCCCACTAATTGAGCTGTCTGGTTTACCACTGATGAGAAAGTACATTTTTAAAATCATTGAAAAATTTATCAGAAAGACTTTTAATGGCAAAAAATGGTGTGGTAGGATTCAGGAAGAATAAGGGCTCATTTTATGCATAGATATATCTTTATTTTATGCCAGCAAAATACATTATTTAAAATTTTCGGCATTTTAGGACTAAAGTAGGCTCTAGGTCCAAAGTAGGAGCACTCACCCTACTTTTTCGGACGAAATATTGAAAATTCTTTCAGCACGAAAATTTTTATAAACTTGGCTCTGACAGTGTTGCCAATCCTCCCTCATTAAAAAAACTCACAGTTAAAAAGGACGAAGAAGTCAAAACTGACAAATATGACAAATGACAAATAGGACAAAAATGACAAAAATGACAAAAATGACAAAAATGACAAAAATGACAAAAATGACAAAAATGACAAAAATGACAAAAATGACAAAAATGACAAAAATGACAAAAATGACAAAAATGACAAAAATGACAAAAATGACAAAAATGACAAAAATGACAAAATGACAAAAATAAAAAAATGACAAAAATTATAAAAATTACAAAAATGACCAATATGACAAAAATGAGAAAAATTACAAAAATTAAAAAATCACAATAATTACAATAATGACAAAAATAACATAAATTACAAAAATTATAAAAATGACTAATATGACAAAAATGACAAAAATGACAAAAATGACAAAAAATGACAAAAATGACAAAAATAACAAAAATGACAAAATTGACAAAATTGACAAAAAAAGACAAACAAAACAAAAATGACAAAAATGACAAAAATGACAAAAATGACAAAAATGACAAAAATGACAAAAATGACAAAAATGACAAAAATGACAAAAATGACAAAAATGACAAAAATGACAAAAATGACAAAAATGACAAAAATGACAAAAATGACAAAAATGACAAAAATGACAAAAATGACAAAAATGACAAAAATGACAAAAATGACAAAAATGACAAAAATGACAAAAATGACAAAAATGACAAAAATGACAAAAATGACAAAAATGACAAAATGACGAAAATAAAAAAAAATGACCAATATGACAAAAATTACAAAAATTAAAAAATCACAAAAATTACAATAATGACAAAAATGACATAAATTACAAAAATTATAAAAATGACTAATATGACAAAAATGACAAAAATGACAAAAATGACAAAAATGACAAAAATGACAAAAATGACAAAAATGACAAAAATGACAAAAATGACAAAAATGACAAAAATGACAAAAATGACAAAAATGACAAAAATGACAAAAATGACAAAAAAGACAAAAATGACAAAAATGACAAAAATGACAAAAATGACAAAAATGACAAAAATGACAAAAATGACAAAAAATGACAAAAATTAAAAAAAATACAAAAATGACGAAAATGACCAATTTGACAAAAATGACAAAAATGACAAAAATAACAAAAATGACAAAATTGACAAAATTGACAAAAAAAGACAAACAGAACAAAAATGACCAAAATGACAAAAATGATAAAAATGATAAAAATGACAAAAATGACGAAAATGACAAAAATGACAAAAATGACAAAAATGACTAAAATGATAAAAATGACAAAAATGACAAAAATGACAAAAATGACAAAAATGACAAAAATGACAAAAATGACAAAAATGACAAAAATGACAAAAATGACAAAAATGACAAAAATGACAAAAATGACAAAAATGACAAAAATGACAAAATGACAAAAATAAAAAAAATGACAAAAATGACAAAAATGACAAAAATGACAAAAATGACAAAAATGACAAAAATGACAAAAATGACAAAAATGACAAAAATGACAAAAATGACCAATATGACCAATATGACAAAAATGACAAAAATGACAAAAATTTAAAAAAATACAAAAATGACGAAAATGACAAAAATTATAAAAATGACCAATTTGACAAAAATGACAAAAATGACAAAAATGACAAAAATGACAAAAATGACAAAAATGACAAAAATGATAAAAATGACAAAAATGACAAAAATGACAAATATGACAAAAATGACAAAAATGACAAAAATGACAAAAATGACAAAAATGACAAAAATGACAAAAATGACAAAAATGACAAAAATGACAAAAATGACAAAAATGACAAAAATGACAAAAATGACAAAAATGACAAAAATGACAAAAATGACAAAAATGACAAAAATGACAAAAATGACAAAAATGACAAAAATGACAAAAATGACAAAAATGACAAAAATGACAAAAATGACAAAAATGACAAAAATGACAAAAATGACAAAAATGACAAAAATGACAAAAATGACAAAAATGACAAAAATGACAAAAATGACAATAATGACAAAAATGACAAAAAAATGACAAAAAAATGACAAATAATGACAAATAATGACAAAAATGACAAAAATGACAAAAATGACAAAAATGACAAAAATGACAAAAATGACAAAAATGACAAAAAATGACAAAAATGACAAAAATGACATAAACGGCAAAAATGACAAAAATGACAAAAATGACAAAAGTATCTAAATGACAAAAATGACAAAAGTATCTAAAATGACAAAAATGACAGAAATGACAAAAATGACAAAATTCACAAAAATGACAAAAATGACAAAAATGACAAAAATGACAAAAATGACAAAAATGACAAAAACGATAAAAATGACAAAAGTGACAAAAATGACAAAAATGACAAAAATGAAAAAAATGACAAAAATGACAAAAATGGCAAAAATGAAAAAAATTACAAAATGACAAAATTGACAGAAATGACAAAAATGATAAAAATTACAAAAATGACGAAAATGACAAAAAGACAAAAATGACAAAAATGACAAAAATGACAAAAATAACAAAAATGACAAAAATGACAAAAATGACAAAAATGACAAAAATAACAAAAGTATCTAAAATGACAAAAATGACAAAAGTATCTAAAATGACAAAAATGACAGAAATGACAAAAATGACAAAATTCACAAAAATGACAAAAATGACAAAAATGACAAAAATGACAAAAATGACAAAAATGACAAAAACGATAAAAATGACAAAAGTGACAAAAATGACAAAAATGAAAAAATTGACAAAAACGACAAAAATGACAAAAATGACAAAAATGGCAAAAATGAAAAAATCGACAAAAATGACAAAATTGACAGAAATGACAAAAATGATAAATATAACAAAAATGACGAAAATGACAAAAAGACAAAAATGACAAAAATAACAAAAATGACATAAATAACAAAAATGGCAAAAATGACAAAAATAACAAAAATGGCAAAATTGACAAAATAAATCGAGTGAATCATAAGTGGCGGGTATCAATTCTTATCCGTTACCTTCATCGACAACAATTGTTAATGTGAATGAAAATTTCATATTTTTTTATTCCCGCTACCTTTGACTCACGCATTATATTATAGTAAGATTAATCAGTCTTCTTACTATGTGTATGAACACTTTTTTGCTGAAGTACGATGTTTGTTTTTTAATACTATCAAGCCACTTTTGTTTTGAGTATAGAAGTTTTTACAAAAATTACTGTGCTGAAAACTTCCTGTTTAAATTTTTCGTTTTTTTTTCTAGATAATTTGGACTTGATTCTTAGTTTCAAGACTAAATTGAATTTCAAAAACTTTCAAAATGCTTAAATTAAAATGCTGATTGCTCGACTCGGAATGCCATTGGCGATAAACCCAAAGCGAAAACAGCCAAGCCAGTGTATAGATTCACATAATTCATTAAAAAAAAAAGCAATATGTACGTAGTACATCGAACATTTTCGAATACGTACGTGCAACTTGTGGGTTGTTCACATTTTGCCACCCACTCCCAAAACGCTTTTTCCTAGATTGAAACTGTCCCCAGAGCGTCTGTCGATGAATGATGGCATTCGGCCAGCAGTCACCAGATGCAATCAACAATTGTTTTTGCTTCGGTTATTTCGACGAACGATGTTGTGTTTCCCCATTTTGTGGCCACTAGCTCCAATTGCTAGTTGAGGTGAAAAGAGGTCCCGAAGGGGGTGGGAAAGTCGTCCCTGGTCTTGATTGGATTGGAAAATATTTAACTCGGTTTTCTCTGTGAATGTTCTTTTTCCACTCCACTTCCTCTCTCTTCTGTCCATTTTTCTGTCACGACCAGAGACCATCTGGTACACGAACGTACATTATTTTAATATTAAGGATATTGCTGCTAGATTTCCAATATATCGACTAACCCGGTACGGAATCAAAGTGCCATCAATCTTCGATGCGTGAATTGTTTTGCAGAAAAAGTTAATTCGAATTTGATCCCATTCTAACACGATACTTCTGCACGCCTGTTGCTCGCTTGAATGTATAAATATCCAGCTCCATTTACGCACAAACCATGAAGAAGAAACTGCCAATCAAGAAAACAATCAAGACTAATTGCCGAAATGATTTCTCGGCAGCGAGTCTGGATATCAGTTTCATCCTTAATCCCAGCATCTTTCCATTCACTCGGAAGTAATCTGAATGCAAATTTCTTTTCCATTCAGCTTAAATTCACCGAGCGAAAGCTTTAACGGCTGAAAGCGAAGGGAAACAATTATCGTCTGTTTTTTTCTTTTCTCATTTATGAAACAATTTTCTTTTCTTGTTTCACGCTTTCCTCGACTAAGGAAACCCAACCCAAAGTATTGGAAAATTTCAATCAATATCTTATGACTTATTGATTTTGTGTCCTGGTTCTGGCTTCAAGAATGAAGCTTTTTCAACGGCAACAAATCCTCCGTTTGAAAAAAAAAGAGAGAAAAAACAGGGAAGCTCCAGATTCGCTGGAAAGGCGAAAAGTCCTGCCCATAAAAGTTGTACGATTTAATTGCAAGCCATAAATTTCGAGTTTATCTGCAGAAACATTTCTCCAAACGGAGCTGCTGCTGAAATCCTACTGAATATAGAAGTGCCACTTGCTATTGGTTGTGGGCTAAGATGGGTTTTGGAATTCCCACCGCACTCACTCGTCACCAGAGAGAGAGACGAGTTTGCGGTTGTTATTTTTTAACTTCCTTCGGGAAATGGGACAGCAATTAGAATCAATTGTTTCTTACCGTTTTGGAATTAGAGTTCGACGAAATTGGTTTTCTTGAACAGGTGGTTGGTTTTTATTTTGTATTTAGATGGCTTAAATAGCTTTTGCTGGTAATTGATAACGATTGATTAGGGTAAATGTACCCGACCTTGGCACCTAAAGCATGGTTTACCCTTTTTTTTCAACATTCCAACCTTTCTGTTGAGTGCACCATAGAACATCCTTTGAAGAATTTACTTGCTAACTTGCTTAGAGTTCAACAAAAATATGTTTTCTCTATGGAACTTTCATTAATGTGAGCAAAATGCATGCAAAGTACTCACTGCGGTGCTCCAAATACTTGGCCGCCGTACCAATTGTTTGCCGTTTCGATGATCCGATTCTTGGCCACCAGCAATGTGCGATAGATCTTTACCAACAATGCTCAAATGACAGAAATTGCGATTGCGACACGAAGATTTATTTTCACTATCAAACAACTATCTTCATATTGTAGAGTTTGGCTGCATAAAGTAAGAAATTGAAAAAAAATCCTTGAATGGTATTTTAAAACTTTGCCCTTTTTAATTTGTAAGCTGAGGTTATGAGCTTCTGTCAAGAGCCATCTCGAATGCCCGGGACGTTGCGCAGTGGTTTTTAATTCGACTCACATCTTATATTTTAAGGAATAATTGGAAAGAAAACGATATTTTCCTTCGGTTTCCAAGAAAAAAAATTAAAACAAAAATCCAAAAAATTAAATCTGAGTATATGGTTTCCAAGCAATTGAAAACGATTCCAAAACTCAATTAATTATATATTTTATATACTAAAGTGGTATTTGCTCGGCAGACTGCAATGCAAATGCTGTTCGCACGCATACCAATGTACATTCGATTCATGATTCCCAAATGGTGAGATTTTTTTTGCATTTTCAATGCTTGGATATAACTAAGAGTTAGTCGAATCACTTATGTTCTCCAACTTATTTCGAAGCTTAAGTTGATAGAAACGGTCTTATCATACAAGCCAATTAGTATGAAAACGATTGTGCGTAGTTTTAAATGATTTTTTAGGAAAAAATCAGCCCAAAAATACTTCTTAAATTAACATGTATTTTTTCCAGCTGCCAACACTGGTGGTGTATTTCGATTGAAGTTGCATGCCAAGAAAAGGAACAAAATTTGATTTAAATTTTTATTCAAAACCTAAATAAATATTCATTCTTTTGTCTTTCTAGTATTTTTTTGATTTTTTGCCGAGTTTAACTGTAGGCATGAGTATTTATTGCAAATTTTTCTAATGAATGTCCGCGTTTGAAATCGCATGTGAATTTATCAGTTGCACTAGAAAGGTGAGTTCATCTGATTTTCATACGGTGATTTCCAACATAATTGCCTCGGATGCTGGTCGAATAAAAATAACTACTTTAATAAAGTACAAACAATGAAAAAATTCGGTATGCACAGATTTGAAACAAATTATTCTCTTCGCAATGAAAATATATTCAAATTTTTTTTAACTCAATTTGGACCTGAAAAACATGAAAAGACATGTTGGCATGCCAAGAAAAGGACCATGCCAAAATAGGGCTCACTTACCCTATACCTACTTTTTTTAAATGATTTTTTTTCTAGAAATCGAACATTTTCAAGGAATACAACATGCTTTCTCAAAACCTTACAATCAAATGCTTTTATGTATGGGATTTCCTTTGCCACCATAAAAGAAACATTACGAAAATATTATTTAAAAATACAAAAATAACAAAAATGAGAAAATTTACTGAAATGACCAAAATAAAAAATGACTAGAATTACTTTTACAAAAAAATGCCAGAAAGACGAAAAACACTGTAACGTCTAAAATAACAAAAATGGCTCATATAATTTGAATGAAAAAAATAACTAAAATGACTTAAATGACAAACGTGAATGAAATAACTACAATCCCGAAAATTACTAAAAATAAAATGGCTAAAATGACTAAAACGACTGGAATCACTTAATTGTCCGAAATGGCAAAAACGAATAAAAAAAACTTCAAACCAATAAAATCACTAAAGTAACAAAAATGATTAAAACAAAGCAATCGAAAGGTTCCCTTGAATTCAACCATGGTAACAGTGATTTTTGTCATTTTAGTTGTTTTAGTTATTTCTATCATTTTATTTAATTCAGTTCTTTGAGTGATTTAGACATTTTTGTCATTTTCGTCGTTTTAGTCTTTTAAGTTTAACTAGCCCTTAGTCGTCTATTCCACCACTGAAACCTGCGTTGAAACCTGCGTTTTCAACAGGTGGAAGCGTTCTGGGCCCATAACCTATTGAAAATGCAGGTTTCAGTGGTGGAATAGAGTTATCTTTATTCATGTTTCGTCTGTGAGGTCATTAGAATACAACTATATTAATTAGCGATAGCAAATTGTCACTTTCCACTTCTCGTAATCCCTAACCGGGAAAGTACTCATTTCTCAATGAGTACTTTGATACTCTTATCCAGAATATCTGGCAACACTGTTGTGTTACCACGAACCCAATTTTAGTAGTCTAGCTTAACCGTGTGATGCTGTAAACATTTGTACCGCGTTTATCATCATCACCTGTCATCAGCAATCATTGATCTATTGTTCTCGATTGTGAATTGGAAACAAAAAAAACATTGTTTGTTTTGGTTCTCCACATGTAACCAAAACAAACAATGTTTTGGTTCTACTCGAGGTAGCAGAAGTCATCTGCTGCTTTCTGGATTCCGGAGGAAACCGTAAGTTTCAACAAATATTTTATGATGAATTGGCCATTTTCGACCGATCTTTTTTTTAAAGAACACACGAGACTTTTGTGTTGGAAGTTTGGCATAATTTTTTTTTCTATCTCTGTTTAAAGTCTGATTGATCTTAAATTTGGCACATGTCCAGTTTTGGGCCCATCAGTTTACGAAAGAAAGTTGGCACGGGTTATTTAATTTTATTTAGTAAGTATTCAAGCAAGAATTGTGTATATTCTTTTGAATTGTTTGAGCATTACACGAGAAAAAATGTTGAAAAAGTTGGATTGAAGCTGGCAAAGGTGGAGTTTAAGTTAAATGGGTAATTTCATCACGTCACCGGGAAACCAGGAAAAAATCAGGAAGTTAGGCACCTCGCCGGGAAAATTGTCCTGTTTGAAATTTAGAGTAGTTTTCGACAGTTTTGATATAGATCAACTCATAAATGCTTATTTTCGTTCTTTATCAAACGAACCAAGTTTAAATCGCTTTTTTCACTAAATGCGGAGCAAATATGAGATGTCTCAATTTTTTCGCTCTCCGCAAGTGTGCTACACTTACAAGCATAACTCAGTGTTAGAAATTTGATGAATGAAACTTCAATCGACAAAGCTAAACACAAAACGTTTGGTCACTCAATGATACCAATTTTGTACTATTTGCTCCAGTGGTTTCTGATAAATATAAAGCGTGTCGAATTTCGTTGTTTTTCGGCGTAGATTTCTTTGCGGTCCTCAACTGCCGTTCCAAGCAAAACTGTCCCATGTGACTTTATAACGAGAGACCTCGATCCACTTCCTGTTTCTAGCGGACGGCTTAAGCGCCACTTCCTAAAGGAAGACCATCCACCCTTTCTTGTTTTGCCCAGCTGATGAGACTCAGTCGTGAGTTCCTTTTCGGTTCCCTATTTGGAAAAGAAGCGGAGAGGTATCTGGAAAGGATCTCGTACTTCGACTCTTGCGAGCCGCCCCGAGAACGAGAAATATCCAGAGCGATTTGTGAAAGGGGGGTTGACCGTTGTTCGATGCAAAATGAGTCAGGGATCCAAATCGTCGGGCGAGCTCCCACCCTTGTACGGTAAGAACAGGAAAGATCGTGATTGGATTCGCGGCCAATCTCCGCAGTAAAAGCGATCGGAAGCAAATACAGGAAACCGCGAACAAGGTGCATTCCCCCTCCCCAATATCTAATTAGAAAATCATTTAGAACTCGAGATTATTTTACGTGCTATGCATACAAAATTCCTTTTATTCGTCGTAATTGTAGTGTTTGTTTACATGTTTGTGCTAGGACCAAATTGTGTCCGTTTACCCTCTTGGGGTTTTCAGCTTTCTGTTGGTACGTGTATGGAGGTGCATGGTGTTTAGTGGCTATTCGTTCGTAATGTTTACATCTGCAATTTTCCGTTTACTGTGGAATTTCCATTCGTGGGCGGAAAGTGGCTACTTTAACGGCTCGCCAGTCCGACCCAATTCGACAATCCGGCAGAATAAACGTCGCGGATTAATCTTCCGGCACGCGCAACATAAATTGATCAAAGTTGCGGGCCGTAAATAATACAATCGATCGATAGTGTACAGTGTTGCGCAATATATGAGTACTCACGTTTCGCTATAGCATTGGCGGGGTTTTGTGGAACCTCTGCCTCGATGATTCCGCAGTCGCTGGTGCTGTCTACTGCCTTCCCGTCTAATGAATGCCGGTTGACGGGCGGTGGAAGTAGGTACCGGCCGGCGGTGTGGACCTTTTTGGATGACCGGCAGGTTGCCGCGTGGCGAGTGGAATCCTCGCTGCGTTGTCGCGGTCCACTGGCTGGGGGGATCGACCAATGTGAGCGCGTTCTGTTGAATATCGACGAACACGGCAGGGTGATGATTTTGTGACAACCCGTGTGCTGCGACGGCTACCAAGCGAGTTTCCAGCAACGATGTAACCGGTGTTGCGGATCTCTGTATAACGGAACAAACACATTTCGATTCACCTTCTGCTTCGCCTTATCTTCATCCTACGTACCTTTTAAGTAGTAAATCTCGTCACCACAAGCACACCTCAACTTTTCTACGCCGGTCCAAGACCGTATGGGCTACGTAAAGAGGGCTGATTAACAATAAGGATACTAGTTTGGGGGTTTGCAAATCTAATTACCAAGAACACTAATCGACCCGCGAGCTAAATTAGACGATCTTGCCTGTTCTTATTACCAAAGGTAAATGAAATGGAGAGTCTCTTAAGCCCTTCGATGGACCAGATCTGGCTCAACTTCGCACCGGAACTACCCGATACGATGGAATCTAATCACGAAGTTAAACGATTTACTCCATTTTCGCGAATGCTCGGATAAGCCTTGTCTTCCCCTTCGGAGATCCATTTCAGGGGCCTAACTTTTTCTCTCGTCAACTTAAGGTGTGCGAAAATATCCCGAAAGAGGTCATTCAACTGACGCCAAACAAGAATGTGGTGATGATCTTCGGAAGTAAGCAGCTTAAGCCACGCTTTCACCAAGACTTGTGTCGTTAAGAAGAAAAGTCATTGCTTTTAATGATTGTTCGCTAAGGGTGGCTCTATGAATTCGTAATTTGGAAGTTTTGATGTCACGTTTATATTACTATAAGGGAATATTTTTAAGTTAGCTCTAGTTATTTACAGTTTCAGATTAAATGTAAAAAGATTTAATGTTTTTCGTTGTATATTAAATTAAATTAATATCTTTAATCCGATGTACTCGTTACAACTTTTGGGTCATTTTCACTTTTTTGCTGGAAACCGTCTCTTTTAGTGTTCAAATTCAAGTTAAAACATAAACAAGTACACGTTGTTCTGAATTTATACGAAATTTTCATCATGGTTGTCTCTATGTTGATATTTCTACGCAAAAATATCACTTTTGGGAAAATTCTATTAAAAATTCAAATCAAATAAAAAAATTCTCTTAAGGTGAATTTAAACTGTTGAATATAATGTTATTCACCGAAAAGAACACTTAAACAGAGGGTGAGGGAGGAGCGAGGAGCCTTGAGTGTTTGATTCAGAGAAATTTTCATAAACACTTTTCGGAAGGCACTACTTACAGGATCGATACTCAGTTATACATTAAAAAAAAAAGAGGAACGTGTTTCTCAAATAACGGTTTAACTCAATTTTTTGGGGAAAATAGAAACAATAGAATGATAGAAAAATTGTAGCCGTGTGCTAGTTTTTCGTAGAACTAACATCGGTATGCGCCCTGGTTCTAGGCAAAAGTGTCATACGGAACATTTTTGGCTCTAGTTTGTTGTAAGAAATGTATTTATTTATTTACTTTTTTTTTGTAGAAACATTGTAAAATGATTAACTTGAACTGTTCTCTATGGAAAACCTGTTGGTGAATTTTTAGTTTGAAAGAAAAATTGGAAATATACATAGTTGGAATTTCAATCGCGTTTCTCTCGTTTTCACGTTTTTCACATGGGACAATCTTGTTTGGAACGGCAGGTTACCTAATAATATTTTATGCTATCGAGTTTCCGACTACCAGTTTTAGTTTTCGACATCAAATGATTCAGCGTTCGATATACTTGTTTCAAAAAATTATTGTAAGCCCAATAGACTGAGTCGATTAAGGGTCATTTTCGAATTTCTCAAACCCTGGGGTCTTTAAAGCTTCGTTCTGGTTCAAAACTCATCCATGATTTTTTGCAGGATTTTAAAACAACGTTTACATGAGTAAATTTTAACTTTTAGGTTTGTATGGGAAAATTGAATATTTTGTACAGAAAAATCAACATCAATTTTGTTTCTTCAGTGGAACCGAGGCTGCTTATGGTTTTTGTGCCAGTTTGTAAATTTTTCTAAGAAAATTTTCCGCTGAACAACTTTGTCGAAGACCTGAACTTAGTATCTTATTAGGCAAAAAAGCTATTAGCTGTTTAACGGAGGTATGTCTTTTAGCATTGATAAACAATAAATTCAATTGAAATCACTGCTTGTGCCTCGCAAAGCATTGCATGAACAGTAGTCATGCAATACCTCGCAAGGCACCAGAAAAAAAAATTGTTTTTCAATGTTGTGTATTTCATTTGAATTAGCCTAAGAGACGAAGCCTTATGTCGTAATAAGTTTTCATTCTTCCTAAGTTGAAATTTTGAAATCTTATGCTGGGATATATGTCTTATTTATGTAAAAATTGTGTCAAAAACAAACTCCTGTCGAAATCTAAGGTCTAAGGTAAAGTTTGAAACTTGGTTTCATTAAAACAATCGTATGCATCATTTGTTGGGAAAACCTTTCAATAGTTCGGATAGGAAACACTTTAAAGAATAATTTTGTTTACTTTTTCGCCAACTTTTTACGGAAGAATTACAATAATCTATTGAGCGTTGTTCATCGATTGATTTTTTTTTTCGAAAAAACTATTTTGGGAGAGTTTACTTTCAACTTATTATTGTTATTTTTTTGTGATTAAAAACATATTTCTTCGGAATTATTTTGCAACTATACGTTGAATTTTAATGTTTTAGCATTATAAATATTATCGATTAACTTCATTTTCTGTCTACAGTTTCCTTCAATGTATGCTCTAGAGCTGAATTTTGGTCATGGTACTCATATGCGAATATTTTTCACATGGATCAACAAAAACCTGTTTTATAGGTAAACTGGACCACAAGGAGGCGTTTTCCATCGATAGCTAAAAACCATGAAAATACACATCGGACACATATGTGAATAGAGGCAGTAAAGTTATTCATTGTTTTGTATAAACAAAACCATTTTTCCTAAAACATGTCTTTGGATTCCTAGGTAAAAAAAAATAACTGCACTAATAAAATGACTAAATATTTTCATACAATCTGATGATTTAAAGTTCTATAAGACAAATCCCTATTAAAGTTGATATGCTGATTTGATATTGTACGGACGCAGGATTCCGTTATTGATGTCCCACGAATTGGGTCCCAAACGGCTGACGAAAACGGGTAAGCAGGAAGCAACAATGGTCATCAACTTGACCAGCAATGGCGGAGCGAACAAAGGCCGAGAAACGAATTGATATTTCGGGAGCAAAAAGAACGTCCGTTCGCGCGAATAGGTTTTGAAAAATGATTTTTATTGAAGCATAAATAAATATACATGTCACTTATACACTAGTATTGGAATTCACTTATCACTTTTTCGTCATGTTTTTTCTCACTCTTAAATCTATGGTGTGAGTGTGCAGTGTTGGCAATTCAATGTTTTGTGTTGTGTGTTGTGTGAAATTGTGTTTGGTGAAATTCATGTTTTATGTGTACTATTTACAAAGAATTTCTTCCCTTATGTCTATTTCACTTAACATTTTTTCGTATTATTTCGTAATTTTCGTATTTCTTCGTATTTTGTTTGTAATTCATTGTAGTCTTCGTATTTTATCGTAATTAATTGTTGTGGACCGCTGTTCGTTGTGACTGCGCCGGAACAGATATTATGTTTCGATGTATTTTCTACATACAGTACCGTTCATAATTGTATAGAAATTGGAAGCACGCGCACTGTCACTTCGGCTTTGAAGTTCCATAACTTTTTACTCAGATGATATTTTTTGATCAAATTTTCTGCGTTAGGTAGATAAAATATAATTTTTTTTTCACAAAATTTGAGCTTTCTGGAGCTTGTGTGGCCTGAGATACAGTAATTCTAAGAAAATCGTATTTTTTAGACTTTTCTCATTCAAGCGCCAATATCTCAGAAACTTTGCTACACTTTTTATTGAAATTTCGCAGAGAAATTGTTGAAATATAAAGCTAGCATGTCTGAAGTTTTCGAAAAGTTCTATCGATGAGATCAAAAGTTACGCGAGGTTTAATATTTCAGGCATGAACCTAGAAATGCGATTTCTATAGAATTTTGGACGAATGTTTCCATTGGAAACACTCTATTTTCTGTTTAACAATCAGTAAATCTTTAAATCAAAACATTATCGCGAGATTCTGATTTTAAAACACAAATTGATCATTTATTCCATTTTTTCTTTTCTTTATTGCTTTTGCCAGACATTTTTAACAGATTTGTGGATGGGCAACGATATTGTTCTAATGAATCGTCAAAAATTCTATAGGAATCGCATTTTTAGGTTCATGCCTGAAAAATTTTACCTTGCGTAGCTTTTGATCATATCGATAGAACTTTCCGAAAACTTCAGTCCGATTTTCGTAGAATTACTGTATCTCAGGCCACACAAACTCCAGAAAGCTCAAATTTTGTGATAAAAAATAATGATAATTGATCTATCTAACGCAGAAAATTTGATCAAAAAATATCATCAGAGTACAAAATTATGGAACTTTAAAGTCGATGTGACAGTGCGCGTGCTTCCAATTTCTATACTATTACTATGGACGGTACTGTATTTCTATACAAACAATTCAATTTTTTTTTCTAAAGCTTTATACAAATTCTAGAAAAACTGAAATTTTCACAGTTGCTCAAAATAACCACATTATAATTTCAAAATCAAATTAACTGGAATTGTTTTTGCCAAATTTTTGAAATTGTGGAGCAAAACAATTTCGTTGGATTCCCTCTCTTATTTTTTTATTTTTTTTTATCTTGATCGTAAAACTTATTTACAAGTTGGATTTGAATCTGAATTTAGAATGTCAATTCTGAATTTTAAATTCAAAATTAGAATTTTGTATCGGTTTCCGAATTTCTGAGCTTCAGTCAAAAAGAGAAACAATTTTGAAAAATTGAAGCAGAATTCTGAAATTATTGAAATTTTATATGGAATTTGAAATTTTGAATGCAGAGTATGAAACCTTGCTTGCATTTTCTTGGACATCATGGCGTAGAGGGGTTTAACCACCATAATTAGAAATGAAATAATTTCATCAATTTTTGTTTTGCCCATTCTTAAGTCTAAAGAATCTTTATCTCATTTTAAATTTTTTTTTTATCAAAAATTTTATTTGTGTAAATAAAAACTAAGAAAAGGAGGGTGATAAAAAACCTAGAAAATGACAAAACGGGTGAAAGATACGGCCTTGATCATGTTTATTAAAATATATTTATCGTGGAGCGTGATCAACGGTTAACAGATTATAAAAGTAGATTAAAACATGGACTTAGATGTCTTATAACTTGGCATCCCTGAACCCTAATACGACCGTATTACGTTTGTCGATACAAGTGGAGGGTTTTCAATTAAATGAGCTTGTTGATGATTTTTAAGGAGCTTAGATCACCTTAGATTCCAATTCCTAAATGCCTCCGAAGACTGGAACGAAAGCGAAACTTTTTACCTGCTTATAAACATAACCATGAAATCATATGGAGGAATCTTTAACTAAAGATAGGTTCAATCGATAGTGAACAAGCCAGTAAAATAAAATTAACCAGAAATCTCTTTTATGTGCTATTCTTTTCACAGTAAAAAAAACTGTCTAAAATATCTCGACGAACTTATTCATGTTTTTCGACGAAAGTGTTGACGAGCTTTCGCAAATTACACATACGCCAGCACCCTTTGTTTTTAAAAATTGAAATTGGCTTTGATTTTCAAAAGCTCACCTCTTCGCGTTAACAGTCTGAACTGGTAGCTTCTGATTAATGTTGTATAATAAAGTTGTATCAAACAAGGCTTCGTTGCAGTTGATGGTCGGTTGAAGGGCGTCCCAAGATTAACTTTTTTTGAAAAAGAATTCACAATTCTTCACTTCTTTTGAATCAATCCGGAAAAGAAAAAGTAAATTTTATCGAAAAATGTCTGAAATTGCGTTATTTGGAAAGACCTTAATTATAAAGGTGCGCTTTGAAAAAACTGGTACAGAAGCCACTACGGAAAAAATGAGTAAATTAAGTCACACATGTCAAGGTCTATATGAAAACGAAATCACAAACGCTATAAAAATAAAGGTGTCAGGCTCTGGACTCATACATCTGTTGAAATGTACACCTTTTTACGATATTTCAAACTGAGTTTTTGATTTTTTTTCCAAAAACTTTACTTTTACCATAAAAACAGGAGCCCACTTTCTTTCATGAACACTCTTTATGAAGCTTAAATCTATAATTCCAAGAAAAGTCGCAATTCCATGTAAATTTAAATTCGATTTGGCATAAAAGATAGTTTGAGAAGTAGCGTATCAAAGTATTTTCAGTAGTTGTAGAGATAAAACAAGAAAAATTGTTCCCTATATGGCGACCGTCAAAAATAAGTTTAATGAGTTTCACCTGCTTTTAACCAGCAGCGTCTTGAAGCCACACGCGAACCGAAAGTAGGTTAATTCATGGAATCATAACTTTCCCGACTCCCGATAGGATCAAATGCCCTTGACCTTAGTTAGTAGTGTCCGATATTTTCGGACACGAAAAGCAAAATTAGAAAACTAAGGGGAAAAAATACTACTTCGTCGTCCATCGAAAGAGTTTCCCCCAGCTAATGGACTGCTGCTGCGGGCATGCATCATCAACACGTAGCTCGTATCGACCTCCGGTTCATATTCCCGGGAATTTTACCACCCAACTTATGAATAATTCACACGCCAAACAACACGTCGTTAGCTGGCTGGCTGATTGAGCTGGACTGTGGTGCCGGAGGATCTATAAATACTTACTCACTTCAAAGTATGTGGGGTTTTTTGTTATGTTCTAGTTGCGTTTCTGCAAAAGGAAAAATCCAGAACTCTAGTTACATCTATTTTATCGCTTAGCGCTCCCGGTCTAAATTGAAATGTTTGCAGTACTAAGCTGCTGAAAGGTGGTGGTGAATAAAAATCCGCCGCTGGTAGTTATTATTTATGAGCCTTCGGGCGCAATTTTCTAATTTCGTTACGACGATTGCTCCGGTGCTGAATTAGCCTCATAAGAGGATTAATTTCTGGCCCGACAAACAACTACGTAGTTCCTGAGCTCTGAAAAAAACTTTATAAAATAAATAAATGAAAGCACGTACACCTTCGAAAATCACGAAATGAAAGTGCAATCTCGCAACATGATCTCTTTGATGGGAAACGTTTGATGAATTTTCCATAAACTTTTATCATTTTCCGAATACATGCAAGCGCGCTTTTCAACCAGTTGAATGGAAAGTGGTTGACAATTTCAAACGGAGAATCCTATAGCTTTCTGCTCCGCATGCTTTTAGAACGAGGCGCGTCGTGTTAATGTGAAATGTGAAAGGGTCGTATAATTTGTGAAATGTTCTTATACCAGGCGCGGGGCGTGTTTATAGCCACACATATTTCAACCGAATCATGGTCGGCAAATAAATCATTTCGTCGGGGTACGAATTGGCCCTTGTTTTTACTTCTACTTGAGAGTTACTCGAGAAAGGAACCGGAAAACAACTTTTCAGAAAGTCGTAAACGCTCAAATTTTATCATTACCTTTTTTTTTCAAGATTAAACAAACCTCAACCTTCCAGTCCAAAAAAATTCTACTAACTTTCGGTTGATCAATGATGAATTGTGGAAAATTAGTTTCCCGAATCGTATGGGCATCAATTATGTATAAGTACTAGGTGTTTCCGATTGCCATTTTAACCTTCACTCTTTCAGACCCTCATCTGTCACTCGATTGAACGCATAAAACGCTTCATCTCGATGTTTGATGAGTGTAATATTCGACCTGTCACCTCTCAACAAGAGCAAGAGCGCGGATGTTGATGATGAATAATAATTACACAACAATTTAACGACACTGTTTTTGCTATGTTCCGATTTCTACCAGCCAGCCACAACAACTTTATTACCTGTGTAATGTGTGTGTTGGACAAGTGTAAGCTTCCTCTTCCAGCCACCCGGCCCATTTGAGCTTCATAGCTAGTTTTGTGGCCTTCCTTTTCGACCAAACGGATTATGGTTAACCCGAATGGGTTATCTACCAGTATTTGGAACTGCCTCAACAGGTGGGAGTAGAAATATTCGAAATGAAGATTCAATCAAAATAAAAGGCAAATTAAACCAGCAGGTTTTTACATGGCGACCGTTGAAATATTATTTGTACAAGTTTCACCTTCTTTTTATCAGTTTCTAAAAGACATGTGCGTGTGAATTTTGTTCAAAACTTGTATAAAAATGACAAAATTGACAAAAATGACAAAAATGACAAAAATGACAAAAATGGCAATAATGACAAAAATTACAAAAATGACAAAAATGACAAAAATGGCAATAATGACAAAAATTACAAAAATTACAAAAATAACAAAAATTACCAAAATTACAAAAAATACAAAAATGACAAAAATGACAAAAATTACAAAAATTACAAAAATTACAAAAATTACAAAAATTACAAAAATTACAAAAATTACAAAAATTACAAAAATTACAAAAATTACAAAAATTACGAAAATTACAAAAATTACAAAAATTACAAAATTATAAAAATGACTAAAATGACAAAAATGTCATTTTTGTCATTTTTTGTCATTTTTGTCACTTTTGTCATTTTTGTAATTTTTGTCATTTTTGTCATTTCTGTCATTTTTGTCACTTTTGTCACTTTTGTCACTTTTGTCACTTTTGTCACTTTTGTCACTTTTGTCACTTTTGTCATTTTTGTCATTTTTGTCATTTTTGTCATTTTTGTCATTTTTATCATTTTTGTCATTTTTGTCATTTTTGTCATTTTTGTCATTTTTGTCATTTTTGTCATTTTTGTCATTTTTGTCATTTTTGTCATTTTTGTCATTTTTGTCATTTTTGTCATTTTTGTCATTTTTGTCATTTTTGTCATTTTTGTCATTTTTGTCATTTTTGTCATTTTTGTCATTTTTGTCATTTTTGTCATTTTTGTCATTTTTGTCATTTTTGTCATTTTTGTCATTTTTGTCATTTTTGTCATTTTTGTTATTTTTGTCATTTTTGTCATTTTTGTCATTTTTGTCATTTTTGTCATTTTTGTCATTGTTGTCATATTTTGTCATTTTTTGTCATTTGCGTGATTTTGTTATATTTATAATTTCTGTCATTTTTATCATTTCTGTCATTTTACACCTTCTTGTCATTTTTATTATTTTTTGTTAATTTTTCAACTTTTATCGTTTTTGCCATTTTTGTTTTTTTCGGCATTTCTGTCATTTTTGTCATTTTTATCATTTTTGTCATTTTTCTTCTCAGAGTTTTTAAACCAAGTAGGTTTATTCATCCTGATTGTCATTTTTGTCATTTTTGTCATTTTTGTCATTTCTGTCAATTTTGTCATCTTTGTCATTCTCGTCACTTTTGTCATTTTTGTCATTTCTATCACTTTTATATTTTTGTCATTTTTGTTGTTTTTTGTCTTTATTGTCGCTTTTGACGTTTTTGTCATGTTTGTCATTTTTGTCTTATTTGTCATTTTTGTAATTTTTGTGATTTTTGTTATTTTTGCCATTTTTTGTGATTTTTATCATTTTTTGTTGTTTTTGTAATTTTTACGATCTTTGTCATTTTTATCGTTTTAATCGTTTTTGTCATTTTTGTCATCTTTTTAATTTTTTAATTTTAGTATTTTCTGGTCATTTTTGTCAGTTCATATAACTCAAATAACGGTAATAAAAAAAAAATTAAAAATAATTGAAAAGATATTTGAAATGACAAACGTTTGACATTCCATTATTTTTTAAATATGTGTTACAAGCCTTTTTTATTAATTTTTTTTTTTTATTTTGGACAATGTTGTCTTTTTTTTAAGTTTGGAATAATTTATCGAGTTATTGCAACTTCCCATTCAGTTGTCAGTCATAAACCTCTAGCAGCTTTCAAAAACCGATAATAATCGATTGTCACGAAAATGGGAACACATGCATTTGCAATGAAGCTCCTCTGTTTTTTTTTCTCCTCTGCAAGTTCGAATTCAATTAAAAAAACAGCTGAAATCCCTCAACTGATGATGGATCGTTTGGAAATTTAATTATTGAAAATCACATGTCGCTCGAAAAAGAAAGTAGGTCAACAGAATGTTTTTTTCTCCGGAAAAAATGTAACTGATCAAAATATTGATTGGTTTTCCTGGGAACGATATATCTGAGCGAGATTTTTTATTTCAAACATCTATTATTCATAGAAGCAATGCAAATTGAAGAGAGAAAGAAAAACTTTAAGCCTGAACTTCTGACTTCGAAACTGCAATCGAGACCGAACGAAAACCCATCGAGCAGCGATCGAGGGTATTTACTTTACAGCTTTGCCTTGCTTTCTTTACTCTATCGAAGAGTAAATCAACATTCATCCCTTCGAGGTTGTTTGAGATCCAAAGGGTAGAGGAAAAGAGTCCTTCAGTCCCAGATTTACTAGTTCTGCATGTGTATACAGAGATGGAAGGAGAAAACGAAAGCTGGACCATGGTCCATAAGTTTTCCACCCCAAGCTTTTCCATAGTTGGGTGCAGTTTTGACTTCGCATGTACTTTTCCAACAGTCATTCGCCAATCACACAAACACACTCACACACAAACTTGAACATAAAAAGTTAGTTGGATCATTGATAAACGGATATTGATTGTACAAAAAGTGAACATTTCAGTTACAAAGTGTAATGTGAAACTGTTGAAGATGTTTACTAAAATTCTTATGTTTCAAATTTTCCACCCTCAATTTGTAAATTTTGAAAAATTTCAAATTATGTTTTCAATTTTGGTTCGATAGTCGAAAATCAAAAATAAAAATTATGGAAGCTTCGAAAATTGAAAGCCTATTTTTGAGAGTGGAAAACCGAACGACCTTAACGAATACTTAGTTTGAAGTCGATAACACAAGGCAAAAAATTTAAATTTTTCCGAGATGCAAAGAACTTTAAGAGCTTATTATGACTAATTTGAAGCGCTGATCTAAATATGCAATAAGTTTCATTCTAACAGCTTTTTTCTTACTGGGATTTCCATAATTTCGGATGATTCATCTCTCTAACAGCTTTTGTTTTCGAGATAACTTTGGAAAATAGCTAAAATTAAGTTAATTAATTTGTGTACTTTTATGGAAAAATTGTAGAACGGAACCAGGATTAGGAAATTAAAAGTTCCATTTTAAAGATCAATTTTTCTGAAGATCGTAAGTAAATATTTGAGATTTTTTGACTGATGAATTTAGGCGTTTCGGCTTCTCAAAATAAGAAACAGCACATTTTCTCAGTGTCCTACACCTACTGTAAGTCGAAGTAAAAATTTGTAAAACAAGCATGATTTTAATGAAATAAATTTTTAGATATCTCTGATTATGGTTAAGATCATAGCTGAAACGTAAGACACTGAGAAAATGTGCTGTTTCTAATTTTGTTTAAGTATATGACTGAGAAGCCGAAACGTCCTATATTTAGACCTTGAGTAATTTTGACTTAAGAGGAAAAAGTTCTAGAAGTGTTCTTATTGTTATGTTTTCCTAATTCTGCAAACTACGGTATATTTTTTCGAAATTTTTTAGAACTTTCGAACCAAGTTGAGTCTTAGATGTTTCTTTAAACAAAAGTCAAATCGTTTTACAGATCTTACATAAGTTAAAATCTTCAAATTTATGACGAAAAAATCTTCCAAAAGCAGTAACTGGCTATCAGTTTCAGATAATCAATAGTCGAAAATCGACTTTCGGCTTATATCTATCGACTTTCCACTATCGACAATCAACTACTGACTTCCAATTATCGATCAATGTCTATAGTCTTTGAACAATCGACTAGCGACTATCGACTTCTAACTCATGCTTCATTTTAATGTCTATGCATTAAAATGCTGTTCCCTAGTTTAATCGGTAGTCGAAAGTCGAAAGTCAGTAAGCATGCAAGTAGAAGTCGATAAACGAAGCCGATACACGTTAGTCGATAATTGATAGTCGAAAGTGAGTAGTTAACAGTAGATAGCCGATGTGCAAAAGTCAATCGACATACGTCCACAGTAGATAGTTGACAGTCGATTGTTTATGTTTTATAGTCTATAGTCAGAAGTCAATAGACACCAAACGATAGCTGATTGGAGGTTGTCGATCATTGATAGTCGATTGTCGATATTTGATTGTTGAAAATTATTGGATAGTACTCAAAAGTCTATAAGCATTAGTAGAAAGTCGATAGTCGATTGTCAAAAGTCAATAATCAATAGACGAAAAACAAAATTGAATTTTTAATGTCGATAGTCGAGAGACAATAGCCAACAATTGATAATCGAAAGCTGATAAAAATTAGTCGAATCAGTTGTGGATAGTTATTAGTCGAAAGTTGGTAATCGATATACAAAAGTCGAAAGTCGAGGTCGATTGTTTATAGTCTATAGTCGATGACTAATTACCGATAGTAGATATTGGAAATTTTATGGTCGAAAGTAGATAGTTGATACTCGATAGCTTATAAACATTAGTCGAAAATGTGTCATAGTTAGATAGTCAAAAGTCAATAGACGAAAGAAAAAACTGTTGATTTCTAATGTCCAAAGTGGGTAGTTGATACTTGATAGTCTATAAATATTAGTCCAAATAGAATACAAAGTCAAAAGTCAATATAGTCATTAGACGAAAGTCAAAAGTTGATTATTGATTGTCAAAAGTCGATAGACTTTGTATGTCAGTTGAAAGTCGATAGTTGATTGCCGATAGTGACAGTCGACAGACGATAGTCGAAAGTCGATAGTTGACATATTCTAATAGTCAGGAGTCGATAGATTGAGGTTAGATTTCAATATTGATTTTTTTTTTCGCAATCAATCATAATCTGCCTTGTTAAGGTTGGTATTTGTGAAAATACTTTTAACCATCCATCTTTAAAAAAAATTAGGAAAATTTAAACTATTTACTTCCCAGCCAACATGAAATCGTAAAAGAAATCATCGCCAAAGTCGTATATGGATGCAGTTCGAATCAAAATCGTAAATACGTACACCCAACATTTGACCATGTCGTATATTCATCTTATAAGATGTTAAAACCACATGAAATACGACTTACTTACGATATGTTAGATAAAGTCGTATTTAGTACGACCGATGTCAAATGACGTCCCATATCAATCGAAATCATAATTGACTACAGACAGATTCGTAAAGAATCACTCATAAACATCGTTCATTATCACTTTTGTGTATGGAAAACCATCATCGCATAAAGGGATGATTCAATTCAATTCAGTATCGGATTAATAAAAATGATTAATGAGTAAGTTGAATTATTCGTGTAACCGTCATCGCAACGCGGCGCCTTTTTTAGCTCCGTTTCGAAATTTTTTTTCAAGTGGTGAGCATGCCAGGAAAAAGCTAGTTTCGGTCTTCAAATATGTCCCTGGCAAATGAATCGAAAGCGTTATGAGCACAGCAGTATGCATTCTCCAGAACGGATGGAAATCGGGTGGTGGATTCATCCCAGAATGCCGATCGGTATCCGGAACGAACGGAGACGAGGGCGAGAATGGTGCGAAAAGTCATTTTCTCATCGACCAAACTATATACTACTACAAGCAATTATATCTGCGCGAGAAAATCTTTGAAAATTAACAGGGTTTTCATTCCAGATTTCATGAAGCGAAATTGGATGCGGAAAACTGGGCCAATCATTGGACAGCTGTTCCTTCAGACCAATTTCCATCGAAGCATATCTGTCGCAAGCTAAATCCGAGAGAAGATGCCTAATAGTATAAAACACATTTAGCTATCTGCATCAATCCGTTTCGTCCGATTGGTGACGAAAGAAGAAAAGTGAAAAAGTGCTTTCACTAGAAAAAAGTGAAAAAGTGATGTGTCTTTCAATAAAGAAAACATTATATTAAATATGTGTAGGTATTGTTATTTTATGTGTACATTTAACGTCCATCAAGTAATTTTAACTCTTGTTCCTACAATCGTATTTCAATCACAATAATAAACATAAAACGATACATGAGGAATAAAATTTATTTTCATCGTACAAGAATTCAACTGATATCGTAAAAAATGCGACTTAAACCGGCAATAGATTACCAATTCGTATAGGAGTTCATAACACCTTGCTTAAAGTATCACTTTCAGGGTGACAAAAAAGTCCGGTCACACAGAAAAATCTCAATATTTCAAAGAATAAGAAGAAAATCTGAATCTGGTTTTCATAGCTTTATTCAGTAACTCATCAAGATACTTTACAGACGATATCTCGGAATTACATCTCCTCTCTCTGATCGAACCAGCTTCAGACGTCTCGGAAAGTCGTCGCAAGCGGCGCGCACGTGCTCCATCGGCATCTCGTCCCAGATTTTCCTGATAACTCGCTTGAATTGCTCCAAATTAGTAAATTTATAGTCGTACAGCTTCGACATTATGTATCCCCACACGAAATAATCCAGTGGATTCAGATCCGGAGACGACGGAGGCCATTCATTCTTTGGAAAGAAATCGGTCAAGTTTTCCTCACACCACGCCTGAACAATCTTTGCGGTGTGGAATGGGGCGCCATCTTGCTGGAAGTAGTAGTAATCGTCTTCAAACAATAGTTCAGCTTGAGGCAGAAAATTTTTCTTCAAAACCGTGTCCAAGTAGTACGCTGCGTTGATTTTGACCCCTTTATCGATAAAAATAAGAGGCAGTTTACCTCTCTTGCAAATGGCTCCCCGAACCATCCCTGACGTCTTATTTTGGAACCGGGAAACGTTCAGCCTGTCCGCAGGAGCTTGCTGGAGGCTCACACTTCAAACTCGATCATTTTGACGATTGACTGTTTGCTCCAAAACGAACAGCTTCTCGTCCGAAGAAATGATCTTGTCATCTGCGCGCCAACCGAGCAACTCCCGCGACCGTTGGTACCTCTTGTCTTTTGTAGCTATGATAACCTCATGAACCACCTGTTTTTTGTACGGTGTAAGTTTTAAATCCTTGCGCAGAAGCAGGCGGATTGATTCTCGGTTCATTTTAAGGTTCCTGGCCAGATTCCGTGCAGATTGGGCGGGATTCCGACTAATCCGGTCTCGTATAATCTTTGTCAGCCTTGGAGTTCTCACAGACCTTGGTCGTCCAGATCGTGCCTTGTCCTCGGTGCCTCCGGTCTCTAGGTACCAATTTATGGTCCGGTACACGAATTTCCGGTTGATTCGAAGCGGTTTCAGATGTTTGAATATGTGTCCGGGTTTGAACCCTCTCACATATTCAGCAATAACAGCTGCTCTTAACTCTGCCATAGCTCACAACTCAATGTAAACAAACGGCACAGAAACGAAACTCTGCCACTTTGGGCAGCGAAGTTAGCCCTTTCATTTGACATATAGATGGCATCAGAGAGATGCAACCTGTAGGCTACAGGCGACCCCAAAAAAGTGTGAATGGACTTTTTTGTCACCCTGTAAACATTCATTCGAGCTCAAATTTGCTTCATATCGTACAAGTGTACAACACACCTCCTATAAAGTGTGACTTAAGTTGTCAATCGATGTTCAAATCTCTGAGCATCGCATAAGACTGCAACACACCTCGCATGAAGGGTTACTTAAATTGCCAATCGATCGTCGGATTGATTCAAATCGTAAAAGGGCTCTAAACACATCGTATAAAGTGGGATTCTAAATATCAAAGCGTCCGGAATCGTAAATCGACTCGTTTAAAGTAACGTACAACAAATCATTAATGCAACATAAAGTACCAAAGCTCATCAAACATCGTAATACGATCTTATATGGTGCTGTCGAAGTCGCAAACCGTAAAATGATCGAAATATGTACGTATATCGCGTTCACTTTTGGTAGGTATAAGCTTTTTTCTAACGTGTTATACGATGATTATTGTCAACATAGATGTACGTACACTGCCGGCTAAAAGTTTGGGATCACCTGATAAAAAACATGCAAATTTTGATCGTTCATATCTCAGCCGTCTTAGGACATATTGCAAATCTTCTGAACTCATTTGAAAGATAATGAGCAATAGCTATTTCGGAGTTATTTTGCCCAGAAATAATGTTTTAGTTTTGCACCTAAAACTTAACCTAAAAACTTTTGGACGATAACTTAAGTGTCTATTTTATCAATTAAAAGTACATTCTTAAATTTTTGCACAAAAATTTTTGATTGTGTTTTGAGAAGTATAGAATAAGGATTCTAATGCAACTCAAATTTTGAATTTTGGTCCACCCTATCGCGGGATGATCGTCTTCGAATATTGAGTGCGTTTTTTTGAAAATGCTCTAACTTTAGGTTAAGTTTTAGGTGCAAAACTAAAACATTATTTATGGGCAAAATACCTCCGAAATAGCTATTGCTCATTATCTTTCAAATGAGATCAGAAGATTTGCAATATGTCCTAAGACGGCTGAGATATGAACGATGAAAATTTGCATGTTTTTTAGCGGGTGATCCCAAACTTTTGGCCGGCAGTGTATATCTTTTGATATACCTATCAAAATGTTGGCTGGGTTAATTTAATTTATAAATGGTTTTATTAAAGCATTTTAATTATAAAATTTTTGTGTGTCGTTGAACTATTTACTGAAGAATATTTGAAATTTTTGTACATTTTTTTATAAATGAAGAGTTAATCACCGTAAATTTATTTTATGAATTATTTTTTCGACTGTATCGTTGAAATGTTATATTCCATGAGAAATAATATTCAAGAGTTGAAAGAATTTAGAAGGATAGAAGATTAGAATAAGATGAAAAGTGTTGAAAATGATTAAGTTTTTTTTAATGCTTCGTTGAAGATTTGCTCTCTGGAACCACGAAAACATCAATGAAAATTGTGCTTTTATCTTCATTTATAAGTTTTAAAAGTTAAAATTTCACAGCATTGTTAACCATTATTTGAAAAGCAAAATTGAGCTCATTACCGATCTCAGAGATTTTTTTTCAACCACTATCTGGAGCCACCATTTCATATACGTTATAAAGCATTATTAGGCATTAAGAAGTTCATACCCGCAGAGTTATGCACTAGACAACCGTTTCTTGCTTTCAAAAATTTGGAGCTCTTAACCAATTTTTGGGTTTATGTTTTTTTAATTACTCTCTGGAGCCACAATTTTATATACACAAGTGTTTCATTAGAATATGCCCGAGTTCAGAAACATAGTCGATGCAGCATTATGCTTAAGACATCTATTTCAAGACAATTTTAGCTCATAGCCGACTTTTAGGTTTTTTTATTTTACTACTCTCTGGAGCCACAATATATTTGAAATTATTTTTAGCCAACTACTCTTTAGCTAGAATAGAATGATGGAATAAATGACATCTTAATTCACCAAAAATTTCTACAAAAAGCTGAGGAAGGATCTTCGAAAAGTTTAACATATCATTTAACCAACTTCCGTATTTATAGGGTTCTCTATTTAATTGATTTTTATGTCAGAGTTTTTGGAGTTTTATGAAATGATTATTTTAAAAAATTCTAAAAATGTTACGAAAAAAAATAGTATGTTTGTTTTTTTCTTTCTACTTTCATAGCATGAATATTTTATTTATTTACATAGTATTCCGTCTTACGACATAACTTGACGAACATAATTCCTAAAATTCACTCGGTTCATAGCAACCGTTCTCCAATTTCTCGGGCACCCCACGTTCGCCAGATCACGCTCCACTTGGTCTAACCACCTCGCTCGTTGCGCCCCCGCTCGTCTTGTTCCTACCGGATTCGTAGCGAACACCTGTTTTGCAGGACAGTCGTCCGGCATTCTCGCAACATGTCCAGCCCAGCGTATCCGGCCAGCCTTCATCACCTTCTGGATACTGGGTTCGCCGTAGAGTCGCGCGAGCTCGTGGTTCATCCTTCGCCTCCACACTCCGTTCTCCTGTACGCCGCCAAAGATGGTTCTTAACACTCGTCGCTCGAATACTCCGAGTGTACGCAGGTCCTCACATAGCATGAATATTTAAATTTTATTTCATTTTCGAAATGAAACCCGATAAACCGTAGTCGATATTCGATAATCGATAGCTGATAGTTCATACCTTTTAGACGAGAGTCTTTAGTCGATAGCTGATTGTTGATATATTGTTAAATAGTTGATGATTGAAAGTCGATAGCCAATAGTTGGTTATTGAAAGTCGATTGTAGATAGCAAGTTGACAGTTGATATTCGATAGTCGAATATCGATATGTTTTTGTCGATATTTCATAACTAAAAGTCGAAATTCGTTAAACATTAATCGAAAGTTGATAGTCAAGAGCCATAAGTCGAAAGTCGATTATAGTTAATTGACGAAAGTCGATGTATATTGAACCGATAGTTGAAAGTCGACAGTTGATATTCGATAATCAAAGTCAAAAGTTGATTGTCGATAGTCGAATGTCTTCAGTTAATAGTTGTTAATAAAAAAAGGTTGATAGCTGTTCGTTGATGACAATCAGTCTATATTCTAAAGTAAGCTTGCCAGATTGCCCGGTTTTATCCGGGTTTGCCCGGATATTTGATGCAAAATTTCGAGAAAGTCCGGTCCGGCCCGGTTGCCCGGATATTGTGAAAAAAGTCCGGATATTGCCCGGATATTTTTACAATTTTCACAAAGAAACCAAAAAAAAATTAAAGTTTTTGAGTAAGTTTCAGCAAAATCGATTAACGGTATGGAAATTTTCAACGGTTGTTTCAAATAATTTCGCTGATTTACTTTTATAAACCTTTAAATATTTAAGTGTTCCAAAAAGCTTTTGAAAATCTGCAATTACATCAATAATATATTAATATCATATTTTTTGCATTTTTTCTTTGCTTTTATGTTTAATAACACCTAAATTTTGCCCGGTTTTTGCCCGGTTTTTGGATTTGAAAAATTGAAATCCATGCCCGGATTTTGCTAGGTTTTTTTGAAAAAATGCCCGGAATTGCTAGGCCCGGATGGGAGTGAAAAAAATTCTGGCAACCTTATTCTAAAGTACTCATACTCAGTTGTTGACATTCGAAAGTTGAATGTCAATCGTCGATATTCGACCTTCGATTGACATTAGTCCATAGTTGATACACGATAGTCAATACTCGGTTATAGGAAGTCAATAGTTGATAATCGATAATCGGTAATTGGTTTTCGATAGTCGATAATTGATAGTCGATAATGGATAGTCGATAATCGTTAGTCGATAATCGATAGCTAGTTAGCTTAGTTGATTGTCAAAATTTGAATCCAAAAGTTTTACGAAATGAAAGCTGATTTAAAAATTCTCAAAATGACTTCAATCTAAATCCAACGTCTGCTTATCAATCCCTGGACGTCAATCTTTGCCACTAGCTTGGCAAATGGAATAACTTTTCATCGATAACTTTTTGTTCAACCTAGCGCAAGTCGTAGAAATGAAGGATGATTGCCAGGGGTGGCAGAAACCGAAAAGTGTAAAAGCTTCTTATTAAGAATCCCCGAAGCTTCTTAGCTACCGGCAAGAAAAAACCACGTAGTTTTCCTTCGGTGTTTTCTCTCTCTTAACAAGAACCATCAGGAGAAAAAAAGGCAAAGTTAAATCAAGCGCAAATCACCAGGGAACTATTTATTTGTTTGCTGTTGGAGAACTCGTGGGAAGCTGCTGAGTCAATTTAGTTCCAGTACAAATTTGTACGACGACTTGGGAAAAAAGTGTGTAATAGACCGGCAAAACTTAGAAAACGAAGAAAAAAATCCGTCGATGCTTCGTGAGTTAATATTCTAGAGACAGGAAAGTTTTTACTACACATTGGGGATTAGTTCGTCAATGTTGTTTGTGTTCCTGTTCGTGACAAATTTCTTTGGAAGAAATTTTTCTCGAAACCCTTCAAATTTAACCTCAAGATGAAATTCCATCCTTTCTTTTCTACAAATTATAAGAAAGGCCCCCAAAATCAAAACTCAATATATCACCCAAAAAAGCTATTTAGATGGCAGCCTCGCGATTAGAACAACGAAACGAACCAACCATGACCGGCGATACATAGAGAGATTTTATTTCACCAACAAATTTATTGGCGAACTCGAATTGAACTGTTTTCCTTTCCATTCCGTTTCTATTTTTCAGATTTTGACAAGGGACCCCCACGATACGTACCGGAGATTCCGATAAGGTAAGTCGAACTTTTAAGCAGCCGGGAGCATGTCGGGAGAAAATTTGGCGCAACTGGAATGCCAAAAAAAAAATACAAATGAAGTTGATAAATTGCCCGGGCCGGATTGGTTCGGGACGTTTAGCAGTAATTCACCTTTTCGGGAAAGCAGCTAAAGAGGCTTTAATTCGATTAAGTTAGCTCGAACAATTTCAACATTTTCTACTTGCAATAATAAGACTTGAACCACATGATTTCAACCTAAACTGAATAATTTTACTTGTCTTTTCTTTCATTTATAGTTTCACTTTTGAAAATTTTATTATTTTTTAATATTTTTTATCTAAGGTCTTCTTCAAAATCTTTGCATTTGCTCAGAATATATTTTTTCCAAGAAATTGAAGGCTTTCTCCAAAAACTCTAAAAACCCAAACCAAATATGCTAAATCTACCAGATTCTGGAAAAAAATAAAAGATTTTAACCATCTGTGAAAGTAAGTTCCCTATTTTTTTACTTACTCTTTATTATACAAGTTGTGCTAACCATTTTAAAAAATTCAGGACATTTTTTCTAAAGTAACTATTTAATTCGAAAAGCTTTTAATGAAAAATAAAGCTCAAAAATTAATAATTCAATTGTACTCACTGAACAATAATTTTTTAATGTTTTTTAAAGCTTTGTTTTAGAAACATTACTTAAGAATCCCGTCACCAAAACCCGAAAAGCGAATCTACACATCAGAGGGGGGCGAAAAAACTGCAACACTTTCTTTTGTGAACCTTGCGAATGGATTTTTACTTTGCTTCGGACACCCTAAAAAAATTCTGTTCTTATCAATATTATTTCAGAATGAATTCAATAATGTATTCAGAATTTTGTGCTCAAGGATCTGAATTGAGAAATGTCAAATGTTGACTAGAACTTAGAATTTATGAGACATTTATTCAAGTTGTAAGTTTTGAATTTTGGCACTAAAAATCAGACTGATTGGTTTTTGCTTATATAATTTCCTTTGAGTTAATCACGTCGAACAGCTTTTCAGATTTTGAATCTCCTTGAGTGCAAAATACAAAAGTCGTAATAATCATTTTCGTATCATTTTTGATAGAATTGAAACTATAACTTTTCAAAACCTTCGAAACTTTGACACGTATTACATACTTGAAAGACGATTTTGAGTGAAAAGTTAAACATAAGCATAATTATAAGAACTCTATAATCGGAATAAAATTTGGAATAATGATCCAATTTTAAGCAAATCTAGATTTATATATTACTGAAAAAAAACTATTTCATTAAAATTTAACAAAAGGCGACAGAATCTAAAAGAACTGTACAGAATTTACCAAAATTATACAAAATTTTTAAAGCATTTGCCAAATATTTCAGAATTTAACCAAATTTTATAAATTTAACCTCAATTTTGCAAGTTTTTTTTTATCAATTTTACACAATTTCACACAGTTTTACACAATTTTACTCAGCTTAACACAGTTTAACAAAGTTTTACACAGTTTGACAAAATTTTGCACAATTTTATACAATTTTACACCGTACACATTTTTAAACAATTTTACACAATTAAACACAGCTTTACACAATTTAACACGATTTTTCACAATTTTTCAAAATTTTGTACAAATTTTCACAATTCTACTCAATTTTACAGAACTTATAAAATTTTATAAAATATACCATCGTTCAAAAAAAATTATAGAAGTTTTCAAAACGGAAAAAAAATTGCAATATTTTAGACAATTATACCGAATTTTTTAGCATTTTACAGAATACAGAAAATGAAAAAAATTTGCAGAAATATACAAAATTTTGCAATATTTTAAAGAATTTTTCACAATTTTACAGAATTTTACAGAATTTGAAATATTTTCACAGAACTTTAAAAAAATTTAAAGAATTTGACAAAATTTTACAGAACTTCTACAGAATTTTACAAAAATTCACATAATTAAACAGAATTTCGAAAATTTTACAGAATCAACAGCATTTTAAAAAAATTAACATAATTAAACAGAATTTCAAAAAATTTTCGGAATTTACAGCATTTTACAGAATTTTACAGAAATAAACATTTTTTTCAATTTTTCTACAGAATTTACCAGGACTTTAAGTAATTTTACAGAAATTTACAGAATTTTACAGATGTTTATATAATTTCACAGAATTTCACAGATTTTACAAAATTTAACAGAATCTTACAGAATTTAACAAAAGTTTACAAGCCTTTACAAAATTTAAGAGAATTTTTCAGAATTTCATAGAGTGTTCAGAACTTTTCAGATTTTAACAGAATTCTTTTTTCAAAATTTAAAACAATGCAATGGTTCACATTTTTAGAGAATTTTCAAGAACCCTACGAAATTTTACACAATTTTACTAAATATTACAGAATATGAAAGAATTTTACAAAATTTTCCAAAATTTTTCAGAATTTTACCGAATTTTACAAATTTTACAGATTTTTACAGAATTTAACAGAATTTGACAGAATTTAACAAAATTTAAAAATTTTTTACAGAATTCCAGAGAATTTTACAGAATTTTAAAGAATTCTACAGAATTTTACAGAATTTTACAGAATTTTACAGAATTTTACAGAATTTTACAGAACTTCACGGAATTTTATAGAATTTTACAGAGTGTCTTTTAAAATTTTACAGAGTGTCTTTTTTTGTCTTACTTTTTTTATTTCATTTTATGTGATATTTTTGCCTTTTTTTTATTTATTTTTTTCTTATTTTTTTATTAAAGTTCTTTTATTTTATTAAATTTTGTTAAAGTTTTTTAATTTTTTTCGACTATCTCTGTTTTTTTTTTATTTTTCCTTCTGATTTTTAGTTGTTTTTTAAATAATCTCGATTTTCTTGAATTTTTTATTTTTTGATTTTCGAGTATATTGGATTTTTCTTTTTTTTTGCGAATTTTTGCTTCTGATTTTTGTGGTTTTTACAATAACCTCGATTTTCTTGAATTTTTATTCCTTTTTTTTTATTATTTTCGAGTATCTCGGGTTTTTTTAATGGTATATTTTTCTATATTTTTTTTTAATTTCTAAAATGATGATGATGATGATGGTCCCACCTCATTCCCCTATCTTAATTTTTTTAGGCCCAAGGAAAAAATCTTGATATGTTTTTTTGTAGAATATTTTTATTTTCTCGATTTTCTAGATTGTGCAGATTGTCTCGATTTTCGTGAATTTCGGTCTTATCTTAAATTTTTTAAATTTTCGGTTGTTTTTATTCTTCAATTTCTGATTTCATAATTTATTTTTTGGTTTTTCTTCACGTTGTATTTTAATTTTTTCGATGCAAACTTTGAATTTTTATTTAAAATTTTCTATTCTTAAGAAAATTTCAAAAATTGCATCAATTGTAAAAACATAGAAGAAAATCAAAAAATACCAAATAAGTTAAATTATTCATTTTTGTCTTAAGAATCATTTATTAACGGATTATGATTGATGCATCGATAAAAAAATTAATAAGATTTTTCTTTTTTTCCGTACATTATCTGTTGCAAAATTGCTACAAAATGGAAAGAAAGATTAAATCAATTCTTATATTTAAAAAAAATCAGATATAAAATTTTTCGAATATGGAAATTAAAAAAAAATCCCATTTTTATGTTATTGAGATATTTTTAGAATATTTTAATTTTTTCACTTCACATATTCATTTAAAAAATTTAAAAATTTTAAAGCCAAACTCTGAAGATTTTTATTTGATCGTACATAAATTTAAAAAAATCAAAATAATTTTATAATTTAGGGCCTTTAATTTACTTATTTTGATTAAAAAAATGTCAAAATATATTTTTTAAGACAGTCAAAACTTTTTGGCTGAAACTCAGCAATTAAAAAAATCCACAAAAAAAAAGTTTTATTCAATAACTAGCTGCCCCAGTGTGCTTTGCTACACCTTTGAAAATAAATGAAAAAATAACTTTTTTTTGAATAATTTAATATTTATTTCAATTTATAAATGATTTAAGATTAAATCTCAACATCATTCAAATGGAACCTCTCAACTTTAGTTTGAAATTGCAATACAAAGATAAATACAACGATTGCTTACAATCTGAAATTAAGTCTGTATTTGTGGAGAAAGATCTCAAGCAACCTTAGAAACATTTTTTGTAAATTTATAGCGCTATGTGCTATGTTCCACTTTGCTTGCTAATTTTTTTATATTTATGCCAAACAACTTGTATGAAGCCCTCCTTCCCCTTCCCATCTCACTACTGGAAGAACTGGTATTGAACAATCATATAAATATTTCCGGTGGCCAAGATCTAAACCACAGAGGCGAACCAGCCTGCGGCTGAAAACCTCTTAAATAAAGACAAAAAAAAAAAAAAAAAAAAAGATCTAAACCATGCTCAATTTGGTAATAATATAGTTATACTAAAGTAATAAAAAAAAATGTGTATGGGAGCCTTTTCTCCCTTCTTTCAATTCCCTCAAAAAAGTTTCGTTTCCAAATACCAAGTTTTCGGAATTTGTGATATTTTACCTTTTTTTTAATTATTTTTTTTTCTCGTTTTTTATTCAATTTCTTTTAATGTCTATTTTTTTGTGATTTTCTGTTTTCTTTAATCTCTCCTCCTGATTTTTCATCGTTTTAAAATTATCTAGACTTTCTTGAATTTCTTTTCTGTTTTTTTTTTCAATATCGAGTATCTCGGATTTTTTTAAATTTCCTTTTTTCTCTTTTTTTTTCTTTATTTTCTAATTTTTGTTAGACCAGAGAAAAAAAATCTTAAATTCAGCAATTATTGTAGAGTATGATATTATTTGAGTGTTTAGCTCTCAAGTTTGGCCAAAAATATTATATGAAAGCCACCCCCTCTCCTCCCCCTTCTCCGTTCCTCATATTCCCAGTGGAAGAAGGTTGGGGTGTCAAATTATCATAGATTTTTTTCCATTCGCTTGATTATCGAATGTCCTTCCCATACAAAATGGTAGTAAAGTTTTTGCGTTATGCAAATAAAATTGTAAGGGGGTCCCTTTCCTCCGTTCTTTCTCCCCACTGGATGAATTATGAAAAAAATATCGCGTACCCGAATATCCTTGCCTTCCAAATTTGAATTTCTCGTACCCAAATATCCTTCCCTACCAAATTTGAATCCATTTGCTTGATAATTTCTTGATAAATTGAACAAAAATTGTATGAAAATCCCCCTCCTCCTCGTTCTATCACTCCATTGAAAATTTTATTGCATGCAAACATCCTCAAATGCCAAATGAGGTTCGATTTGCTCTTTTATTTTTCGAGATAAGCAAAAATTATATTAAAGGTCCCTCTCCTCTTTCTATCTTCTCACGGGGTACGAGAATGGTACCAAAAAATCACAGAAACATTCCTAGTATCCAAATCCCCTATCATGCCAAATTTGGTTTCTTCATTTTGATCAGTTTTCTAGTTACGTAAAAAAAATGTATTAAAAGCCCTCTCTCTGCTTCTTATCACCACACTACTGGAAAGAGAGAGGAGTATCCAAATACTCTCGCATGCCAAATTTGGTTCCATTTGCTCGATTAGTTTCGAGTTGTGCAAAAACATATAAGACAACCCCCTTTCCTATCTCCCCATTGAAAAAATGAAGGAGGTACCATACTATGTTAGAAACATTCCTCGTACCCAAATACACTTTCATGCCAAATTTGGTACCAATTGCATGATCAGTTCTCGAGTTATGCAATCATATTGTCTTTGGTTTCGGAGACCCCCTCCCTTGATCCAGATATGGGAAGGGGTCTCAAACCATAATACAAAAAACCTTCCCCGGCCTTAAAAGCACCCACCTTCCAAGTTTCACGCAAATCGGTTCAGTAGTTTCCGAGTCTTTAAGGAACAGACAAACAGACAGACAGAAATTCATTTTGATTCATATAGATGTAGATTTTTGAATAAAATGGAGAAGCTGCAAATTAGTGTAATTTTCTCATTTCACGTTTTATGTTGATAAAGACAGTTGTTGTAGATTGTGAAATTCAATATTGTTGCGTAGGAAGGTAGAAATGACATGCATATTTTCTTGACGAATTCTAGCAATGAATATTTATAATGAAATACTCCTATAGGTTGGTTAAATAAATCCACTAATTATTCATATTCTGAAAAATTTGTAGGCATATAGTTTAAGGAGAAATTATTTCGAAAAAATAATGCAGTGATTTTTCTGTTTATTTCTCAATAAAAACGTAAGAATACTAGGATTGACACAACCTAAACGATGATTTATATCAATTTAATTAATACGTATCTCCCCAAATCTCCGGTTCCAAGCTCAGTACTGTGATCCAAAGTAAAATTTAAGGGAAAATCATACATAAGCCTTCTCTGCAATTCGAGGACCCCCGACGATCCACTCGGGACCGGCAATAAAGATAATTTTCGAATCACCACAGGACAGGGCAAAAAAAAAGGACCCACAACCCCCATCACGTGGTGGGCGGCAGATATCGACCCGACCCACTGACGACGACGGGGACGACCTTCATCAAACCGAATCCCGGATGACGACTTTGGTCGTAAAAGCTTATGAAAATGTCATTCATCGAAGTTGATTCGGCAATTGACCCGCCTCTCTTAGCGCGTCCTTCCTTCTTCGAGGCGAACTTTTGCTCCACTTCTAGAACCGCAACCGCAGTCAGTCAGTAAACACCCTTCGAAAAACAATGAACAAACGGCGACAGCAGCAGCAGCCAAACCTAACCTCAATCCTGGTGCTGCGGCTCAAAACTTTCGGTTGGGCAAAAGTTTGGTTACGTGCTTTGCAAATGACAAAGTTTCGCCGCTAACGATTGGGACGTTTTGTTTTTTTAATTCGCTTTATTTTATTTGGATTTTTTTCGCCGCGCTTCAAGCTGGTTTTTATATCACATTGTTGATAAAACTTTATTAAACTAAATTCATTTCTAAACGATTCCATAAGAATCGTTTTGAAAAGTGTAACAATTGTTTTGTCCCGGGGTGAAAATTTAAGAAAATTGTGTCCAGGTGCCAGGTGCCTGTGTTGCAGCTCACCCGAACATCCTGACAGAACTAAAATTAGAACAAATATTTGACGAAAATTTACAAACATGACATAATAATATTTTGTTATTAAAAAAATACAAAAATCTGACAAACATATTATAAAACTTTGAAAAAATTATGAAAAAGAGGTAAAAATATGGCAAAAAATTGACATTAATATGAGAAAAATACGACATATTTACGTGCTGGAATATGACAAAGTTCTGTCAAAAATCTGGCAAAATTATGAAGAATGGGCTAAAACTATGACAAAATTCTGACAAAAATAGGGGTAGTTGCCCTACTTTCAACCCTTTAAGCGATGGTTTATAAAAGCTCATGTTTTTCTCATACATGGACGGATATCCTGTGTTTGAGTCTACTGATTACCTCTCCGACATCTGACCAATGGGCCAAATCGTCAGACGATACAAGTTGAGCTGTAGCTCTGTTATTCAGTTGACTTCATCGAGTTGAATTCGCTGCTAGATTCTCCGGCAGAGGGTGCTCAATGTGCCTTCATTGAAAGTGCTCTGTTCGCCTCTAGTGAACAAATTAAAGTAAAAACGCGTTTTACAATTGATTAAAGTGAAAAATCAAAAATTTTATGATGCTGAAAATTTAGAAACAATGTGTAGATCATGTTGCAGTGCATACATTTCAGATCAAGATGATTTAAAGGTCATAAAAGCTTATTTGGTGGTGCTCAAAAATTATAATATTTTCGTCACTTGAGAACCTAGCTGGTTATTATTTAATATTTCTGTAAATATGAAAAGGATATTTCTTTTTTGGTGAAAAATTAATACTATAGGTAGTACGAAACAAGTCCTCATGAAAATTTGTTTAAGAAAATACGTACTTATGTAGAAAAATGGACTTCTCATTATGCCTCGGGTGCTCGTTATGCCCTCATCTCCCCTATATTGCTAATTCTCATATAGCATTATGTACTAACATTATTAAACTCAACCGTTAAACTAAATACACGACCATCCTAGTTAAGATTCAAATAAGAGTTTTAGAATAGTGCCAAAAATTGAAATAAAAATTTATAATGGTTTGATTTTTACAGCTTCTTCGATGCCAATCAACATAAATATATTTAATTATATTATGACATCATGGAATTCTACATTTAACATAAGATTCTGATTTTTTCTTCATTTTATAAACATTCCAGGAGCATCTTCTTCGGGATTCTTAAAAATCATTTACAATTTTGCAGCATAATCAACGTTATAAGGAATAACATTATATATTAGATAACATTATAATTCATATATTTTATTATATTATATTATAGTAGGTATTACATTATTATATTGTAGTGTAACGTATAACATTATATAGTCGAATATCATAACATTTATTGTATTGAATTAAATTATATTATTCTATTATTCATATTATCATTATTATAAATTCAAACAACTAGGGTAGGGGCATCAGGGTAACCTTGTTTTGCAAAAGGAGCGGGTAGCTGTATGTGCTTGTTACCCGTTTCGAATACTGGACGTTCCTCAATTTATGTCAAGGGAATTTGGCATGGTTGTGAAAAAGAGCGTATTTGATTACTTTTTGTAAAATAAGGATGCACTCTTTTTTCGGAAGCCTTGGGGGCGGGATTATAATTTACATGCCATCTTGGTTAGTCAACAATATGGTTATAGTTTCTCGAGACTTTTCCTTTTACAACCCTGGATACCGTGAGTGACTCTGCTTACGATTCCATTCCCTTAAAAGTCTCATTGAGGGGTTATAATTGTGTTGCGTGGCAGCCAAGATGGACGCGTGGGTTATTTTTTTGGCCATAACCGCGGCGCTGCCGCAAACCCAAGGTGGATACATACATACATGGACGGATATCCTGTGTTTTTTTAGAATTACCATTCATAGTTAATGGTCTTATCTGCAAGTTTTAATGAAAACTTACGTACTTGGTTTTGCCGATTTTGATAAATTTTCAAAGATATGGATGATTGAAATTTCCTGAATATACTTTGAACCTACTGTTCCCTTTTTTGGTACTGGACTTGAGCCCTTTATTGGACCTAGATCTAAAATTTTAATTAAAAAAAAATATCATGCCATGAACTAATATAAAGGATTTTAAAGGATTCTAATAAACCCCTTAATTTCTGTTATGAATGTCTCAATTTTTTTTCCTCATAAGCATATATCTCAGCAGCAATAGTAAGAAATTTTTTTGTAGCTTATCTACCTAAAGCTGACAAAAAATGTTAGAAATGCTCAATATAGGTTTTTTTTATTATGCCCTTATGAGAATATGCAGCTTAATGGATTGGTTAGTATTCAAAAAAATCATGTCAGGTCTTAAAATGGAACATCATGGCCGAATGTGTCCTATTTTTGGACCCTTTAGCTATTTTCCGGGTTTAACAATCATTTTATATTATTTTAGGAAAAATAAATAGTATAGTTCATATTCATCACAGCAATGGTGGTTTTCCTTTCAAAATAGGGTCGGCCTGTTTAATAATGTGGTTTATTCCGAATCACTCTGATTTCTCAAAATGTTTCCCACTGATTGAGCTGTCTTTTTTACCACGAAAGAGAAAGTTTTTTTTTTAAATCGTTGAAAATTTTATTAGAAATTTTTATGGCAAATAGCAGTGTGATGGGATAGAGGAAGAATAAGATTTCATTATTTGCAACGGATAAGGTTGCCAGATTGCGCGGTTTTATCCGGGTTTGCCCGGATATTTCATACAAAATTAGGGGACAGTGTGGCCCGGCCCAGTTGCCCGAATTTCATTGAAAAATGCCCGGATGTTGCCCAGTTTTATTCACTTTATTTAGCAAATAAAACAGAAAAAAACAAATAGTATTTAAAAAAAAACTGATAATTTATGCCTCCAAAACGAAATTTTTGAGCAAGTTTTATAAAAATTAATCATGAAAGGTTTTTTGTAAGCCTCTTATACGATTTACAATCTGTCGATGTACTTTGATGAAAAAACTTTATTTTCAATATTTTTTTTCTTGATATTAGTTGAATAATGTTTGGGTTTTGATAAAATTTGCCCTGATATTGCCCGGATTTTGGTCGTCAATTTTGAAATCTAATGTCCGGATTTTGCCAGGTTTTTATGAAAAATTGCCCGGATTTGTCCGGCCCGGGTAGGTACTGAAAAAATTCTGGCAACCTTAGCATAGGAGTGTCTTAAATCTATGCAAACTAAATGAGTTATTTACGATTTTCGGCATTTCAGAATTAAAGTAGGCTCTAGGTCCAAAGTAGGAACACTCATCCTATGTAAAAAAAACGACAAAAAAATTTAGAAATAGTGACAAAAAATCCAAAAAATTATGAAAAATATGTTACAAAAATATGACAAATGTGATTTTATAACAAATATCTTATAAATGTGATATAAGTGTGACAAAAATGTGACAAAATAATGACAGAAAAATTGACAGAACCATGACACAGATTGACAATAACAAAAATCTGATGGAACTACAGCAAACCTTTGTCAATTTTTTGTCATAATTTCGTCACATTTTTGTCACACTGTGTCATGTTTCTTTCACATTTTTAATATGTTTGTCATAGTATTGTCAGATTTCTGTAATTTTTTTTGTCTTTTAGAGATATTTATAGTTTTTTATAGTTATTTATAGTAATTATAGTTGTCAAATTTTTATCATAAGTGCCTTAATAAATAAACCTATGATTAAAAAAATTATAACATTTTCAAAATTTTCCGTAATGTTGTCAAATTTTTATCAAAATTTTTTTTTGAGTTTTTTTACCATTGTAAATTTTGCGTTTTTTAATATTTTTTTTTTTTTGTTTTAACATTTTTTTTTTCATTTTATTGTTGAATTTCTGCCATCTGCCATATTTTTATTTAATTTTTTTTTTATATTATTGTCAAGGCTTTGTCATTTTATTGTATATTGCATTTTTGTCAAAGTTTTTTTTGAGTTTTTTTTTTATAATTGTACTTTTTTGTCATTATTTTTACAATTTTTTTTTGTTTTTTTCTATCACATTTTTACAATTTTCCATAATGTTGTCAAATTTTTGTCAAAGTTTTTTTAAGTTGTTTTTATTATTGTAAATTTTTGACATTATTTTTTCAATTTTTTTGTTGTTATTTTATGAGATTTTTTTAATTTTATTTTTGAATTTCTGTTATCTGTAGTTTTTTTATTTAATTTTTTTTTATATTTTTGTCATGACTTTGTCATTTTATTGTCCAATTAATCAAATATTTTCTGTATTTTTCTCATTTTTTGTCTTAATTTTGCAACAAAAATCTGATAGAACCATAACAAAGCTTTGTCAACTTTTTATCATATTTTTTTTCATAGTTTTGTCACATTTTTGTCATATTTTCATCATATTTTCGTCATAACTTTGTCATATTTCTATCACATTTTCAATGTTTTTGTCATAGTATTTTTTTTAGATTTTTGTTATTTTATTGCCATTTTTTTTCTCGTTGGTAATTTTTTATCAGTTATTATATTTGAGGCCCTTGGAGCCAAAGGGGTATAAGTGACAAAATGAAAAAAATCGAGATAACCATCTAAAACGAATCCTTGACTGTCAATCATCATATGCTATTTAAATCATAATTTTATTCCACTATTTTGTTATGTTTAGATCTCGTTGAAAAAATCCTGCTAACTGAAATTTCCTTTTTGTTCGGAGCCAAAGGGGTATAAGTGCTGCACTTATACCCCTTTGCCTCCAAAGTCCATTAAACTGATGTACTTATACCCCTTTGCCACCAACCCTAACTTGATTTCAAGAAAGTAATGTTTTTTCATCGGGGCCAAAAAAAATTAAAATAAATGTAATTCAATTTTCTTTTGAATAGCTGATGATGTTTCAAAATTTACCATCAACTGTGATTCATCTGATTGCATTTAGTGATAATTCTAGTAGAAAAAAAAATTGATATATTTAATTATTTTTTCTATTTCAATAACAAATGAGTGGATCACAAATTCCTGATTTCTGGATATATGGAGTGTGTCACGGATTAAAGGCTTATAAAGTACAAAAAAATGTATTTGTACGAGATAATTGGGTTAATATTGAAGCGCCTTTCGTAAATTTACTGTAAAAAACCAACTCAGAGTGACCGCAAGTCCCATTCCAATACCCAATTGATTAGGCAAAGACGTACAAAACATGTGGTGATTGGAATTCAGTAGAAAATATCTTCACGAATTATTATAAATTATTCCTGATGAAAAAAACGTTGTTTAGAGAGATTTACTAGAAGTTGCCAAGACCAGGTCGATCTTCAGCCATGAAATCTCTTAACCTGCTGTACCAGAGTATATTTCTCATCAAAACAACAAAAAATATATTTATACAAAAACTAATTGACTCTTGTAGCAATGAATATTTATGGTACCCATATCAACATGATCAAAAACCTGGATGTGAAAATTTGTTGGTGGCAAAGGGGTATAAGTGAATTTATTTGGTGGCAAAGGGGTATAAGTGCATGTGTTTGGAGCCAAAGGGGTATAAGTGCAAAATTTAATAAATATGTGTCGCCTCAATAAACGTCAAATAAACGTTGTTTTTTTTGGGAAAAAGTTGTAAAATGCTTTGTTTTTATTTAAGAAAATCATTCACTTAAACAAAAATCATAAAAAATATCTATGGAATTTACTGGAACACAACGAAGTTCAAGTGCTTTTTTCTCGAAATCAGCTTTTATGCACTTATACCCCTTTGGCTCATTTGTCAAATTTTTATCACATTTTCCAAATTTCCATAATGTTGACAAATTTTTGTCAAACTTTTTTTTAGTCATTATTGTAAATTTGCTGTCATTACCTTGTCTTTTTTTAGCAGTTTTATCCTTTTTTTTCTTTTTATTGTCAAATTTCTGCCATCCGTCATATTTTTATTGAGGTTTTTTTTTCATACTTAGGCCATGGCTTTGTCATTTAATTGTCCAATCTATGAAATTTTTGCTGTAATTTTTTTCATTTTTTGTCTTAATTTTGCTATATTTTTGTCATAGTTTTCTTAGTTTTTTTTTCATGCGATTTAAGTCATTTACAATATTTTAAAGTTGAGCCGAAGTCACCATATTGGATTTCAAGATGGCGTACCATAGCGTCAGACAGCGAAATTCGGGGTTGGTGTTTCATACAATTTTCAGTCATTTAAAGAATTTTGAAGTTATCCGGAAGTCTTCATCTTTAATTTCAAAATGGCTTCCACAATCTATTTTACGACGTCCTCACAATGTCTGGCACGGTATATTCATTTCCTTAAGATTCCTCTTTACATTCCCTGCGGTCTTGTTTCCACGATCCTGGAATTCGCAAGGTCTTTTTTACGCGGATTTCCAGAATTAACGCGGATTGTTTTTTTTTTTTTGCGTGGTACGTTTTTTCACTTGTGATTATTTTTTTCAAAACATCGAAGGTTTTTTCAGTGTTGAACCGCTTCGCAATTCGCATGCACCACTGACCATACTGACTGGACACTCGATTTCTTTTATTGGATAATTTTTTCAACAGTACGCAATATCGATTGCGCATCGATCGATTTGAAGAAATGCTATCCCAGTTAGAAAGTGCCACCCAACTTTAGGCTATTCCTACGATAAAATCGGGCTAAACAGGTACATTTTTCCTACAGGGCATTTGTATCGGAAAAAAGCCACCTACTGTCGGAATTGCGAACCTGCTAAATTTGACAAAAAAAATAGCCAGAAAAAGGGCAAATTTTTGTTCTGAGTGTTCTATCAGTTTGATCAGTACGTGCACTGTGGCTGGCTTTCAAAAACGAACTTGCGAAATACATCTGATGAATGGACATTTCGCTTCGCGCTCACTGTGTTTGTACCCTTATCCATTTGAAAAAATCATGCATTAAAGAGTCAGTTGGCAAGTCAGTTGCCTCCTGAGCCTATGTCCGCGAGTTCGAGCCCATCAAGACACAGTTGTACCGGCACCGGATAAGTTTTTCAATAACTGTCCACTAACCGTAACGTAGATATAAAGTCGCGGACGCCATGAAGATGATGGTAAAACGACCATAATCGAAACAAAAAAAATGCATTAAAGAGCTAATACTAATATCTATTCTACTAAAATTTTATCTCGTGATTAATTCTTCACATTTCTATACTTACTAGACCTGTACTTTCGAGTTTCGAAAATCCCACGCACGTGATCCCTACACATAAAGGACGCAACGGCCAGCCACGTGCCCTCAAGGTAGAAGCAGAAACCATATCCATATGCATACGAATGTTCCTCGGTTCTGATGAATGGCTCCGGAGAATCGCAGAGGGAGCAGAGACCGTCCACCATCAACCAACATCCTTGGGGCCATTTTAGTGTAAATTTCAAAACCACAACGACCCCCCATTGAAAAGTCCAAACGGCCGCCGGCCGCAATGAAGTGTGTGGGTGGGCGGGTGTTTGGGTATTTGAGTGGGTGGTGGGTCATCCGGCGGTTGCCCTCCAGTGAAGGACTACTAGCAAAATTTCGCGGAGAAGATTTATTGCCGAGTGCCATTTGAAGTAAATGTGATTTCCTTCGGTAAACTGACTGTGTGTACACAGTAAGGAAAGGAGGAATTTGGGAAGGGAAAAGTGACCCATTCCAGTCTTCCATTTGTTCCGTTCCGTGTTGATGTTCATTCAGCCAGCTAGTCAGCCATTCAGCTATCCTGATTCCGGAACTGCCCCGGAATGAGTGGTGGTACTTTTGTTTCGATTGTTGGACATCATGCGGATTGACTTTAACGGCTTCGGTTTTGACATCCGTGCAAACTGAGAATGGAAGAGAATGGGAGGAAGTCTGTTGTAAATTCCGCCGGGGGACTTTTGGCGAACGAATCCTGACTGAAGTCGTTCACCGTTCATTCCGGTTTGGTGGACAATGGGCAAAGATTTATGGCTCACACCGGAACGTTTATCGGTCCGTTGGTCATCCCGACCTGATTTGGTGGGTGTGTTGTATGGTGTTTTTGCGACTGCCGAATTCTCGGTAGACTGTTGAGGAATGTCTCGCTTTCGAACGCCGCTGCGGGAAACACGGAAAATCAATTACTGCTGGAGGTATCGTTTGATGCTTTCCCGGAGGGTAGTTGACTTTTTTGGACCAGATGTGCAATAAAAATAAAATGTTTTAAAAATTGTTTTTAGAGATAGTAAATTTCTAAAGAATATTTTAAAAGTACAGCACAAGTCAAGCCGTGGTCAGAGAAGGAACCTTTTAAGAGATAGATATAGAGATTACATAACAACCATTGATGGATTTATCGCAGATTTCGTCAGGATGTCCACTTTTAAAAGCAGGGTGGTCAGCATACTGGAAAACCGGAAAAAAGCGGGAATTTAAAATGGAACCGAGAAAACCGAGAAAAAAACTGGAAATTCGATTTGAGCCGGGAAAATTCTTTATAGATCTTTTTCTCATAAATAATCCTGTTGAATACTAAGTTCATTCTATTCATCATGACGAAACATTTACTCAGAAACTTTACAAGCCATAGTCGTATATTATAGGATGTCAAACCCTTCGGTTTTAGTGCAATTTTTCGTCTCATAGTGAAGGCTATCAAAGTAGTTTTGGAAGGGTTTATGTTCAATCCCTCTTCCCTGCACCAAAATAGGTATTTAATTTGTGAGAAAAAATTCAAGACCTTTCATATTTTTCATTCAAACTGTTAATTTCTTTTGCTGAATCGTGATTTATTGAGAAAAGTGGTCAATTATGTGAATCAAGATTAACCAACTTTCATAGGATGCCTCAAGGATGTTCAGCTAAGTATTCTTTTTATATTTTTGAATGATGATTATTTGCAAACTTTAGCTTGACTGCAGTATCAACTCAGGGTTAATTTCTAATTATGGGTATTCAAAAAATGTTTCCGTAGAAGTGGTTTATTATCAGTGATTTAGTTTAAACCTCGCGCTGTTAGGGTTAATGATTTCTCCCTAGATTTACGGGGTTTTTACATTTCGGAGCTGTTTCAGGAATGCAATTTTTTAGGAGGATTCTTCTGAAACTCAAATAATGTGAATTTTTGTTTAGGGTTGGTACCTTCGAAAGTAATAAAAAAGAGCGACGAAAGAATACATTTATTAAAGGTCATATTTTTCTGTTATGCAGAGATAGGTATATTCAAGTATTCTGAAAACTTCGTTTTTCTTGGAAGCATAACTAAATTGTTTTGAATACCTTACATGTATGTATTGAGAATTTCACTCATTAAAAGTTTTATTATGTTAAAGAACTCATAAAATAACTGGTTCGATAGAAATATTCAAATTTGTATGTGCTTCTAGCTCTTGGCGCCGCGTATCCAATCAAACAACTTTAATTTCAAATGAGTAAACTAACAAAAGGCCAAAATTAGAGAATCATTGAGAAGTTGTCAGAATGACTATGATGTTAATTCTTCTTATATCGGGTTTTAAATTTGTCCTTTTCTTGTTCTTTTATTTCTTTAATATTCTAACTGATTCTGGAACTTAAATATAAAGTCGTTGTAGAAATTGATTATTGTTTTATGAAGCAATTAGAAAAGCTAGCTATTTTGGTCAGAGGAGTTAATGTATTAAAATTAAGCACCGCATAATCTTTATATGTATATATGGATGGAACTACGAGATAGTTCTAGGAAATCTAAGCAAAATTTTTTTTCGATATTTTACTTTAAAAAAGAGCCGTGTTAGAAAATGAAAAAATTAAAAATAATGACAACAAATAAGGCTTTCAGTTTGAGCAGGTAATAAATATACTACATCGCACTTGTCAAAAGTGTTTCCTGATCATATCCTTTATCCCACACATCCAAAACAATTTTTTTTGCTAGGATGCAGAGGTGACCTCGGTCCTAAAGCACAAATTTGATTCTTTCATCCCTTTCTATATTTTCCTACCTATCAATTGACTACTAGGACGTGGCCGGCGCCGTTATTGATGGTTAAAGAGAGAGTATTAGTTTTGTGTATTGAGAGTGAGTCGCCTCGGTCAATCACGGAGTAGCAACCATTGGCGATGTGGAATTCTTTCTACTGAGCCACGCCTGCGATCATGGTTTTCGAAATGCATTTATTTAAAAAAAAACAATTAACAAAGTTCATATCATCGAATAACAATCAGATTCAGGAAAAACTATTTCAATGAATTCCATTTTGTAAAAAAATTAACAGAGCATTTCGGGTACAATGATTCAGGTGGATGTGAGTAGTCAATCAAGCTAAGCTAAGCTAATCCCTCTTCCCTGCACCAAAATAGTGAGAAGTTGAGTGCAGTTTGCATTCTAATAGAGAGCTTATTCTCATGTTCCTCCCTACCCTGCCCCCCTCATAAATTCTTCTACCATCGCGATGCATCGATGGGGGTATATCGGTGATATCTCCGGGAAAATACGCTGAAGCTACACCCACCGTGTGCTTACATTTCGGTGTTGGTACCGTAAATTGAGGGAACTTTGATCACTTTTTTCATTAATTTTTGAATATTTTGAAAGGGGTTGTTTTATCTTTAGATCAGGCTGATCCTCAGGATTAAAGTTGTTTCCAGCCAAGAGCATAGTCCTGTCATTAGTAGATCTTCAGACCAAAGGATGATCTTAAGACCGGAGCTGGCTGATTTTCAAGCATGCTCTTTTGACTAGAAGATGGTCCTCAGGGCAGAGCCAGGTCGTCAAGCCAAGGGATAGGCTCAAGTTCAGACAAAAGTGGTGAGGTCAGTCGGCGATGGTTTATTGATCAGAAGATAATCTTAAGCCTCGTTGAAGGGCGATGATCTTCATGTTGTCAGCATGAATAATGGTATAAAGTCTCTTGTAGTACGTTCAATAATAATTTCTAGGTTTTGAAATTAAAGCTGTTTTTGAAAATAAAATTGTATGCGTGCATCACTCTGCCAAAGCTAGGATAAATTCAACGGAAAATCAACTTTTTTCACACAGTAACTGGTATGTATGAATACACACACTTGCCGTTTGGCATTAACTTTGCACCAGAAATGTTCCAACGAATGATGTTTCGCAAACGAACTATTGTGGCAAACGGAAAAAAATCAAATTGGTCTTCAAGGTCAAATTTTTTTTTTTAACAGAATAAGACTGTAAAGTTCGTTAGGCCTTTGATTAGTTCATCATGATAATCGCAAAACAGTCAATACAGGCGTAAGAATATCAAGAGGGTGATAATGTTATGGTATCAAAATTTTTGTAACGTCATCAAGAGACTTTCAGGATGGTTGTAAAGTCAACATTCACATCATTTCGGTTGGATTTGATTCGTGTTCAAATGCAAAAAGGATATAATTAGGAGAGCAAAAAGTCGTGACACAAGACTTTGGGAAATTTATTTTGATTAAAATGTATCTGACTTACACAGGTTTCGATTACTCTGAACTGTCGCAAAACTTCATTGCAAGCCGGATGTCCGTCCCCGTATACAAAAAAAAACGTCCCTTCTCATCAAAACATTCAAATTATGGTTATATATTGAACGGGGCACAAGGCCCCGACTTATAGAAGGAGCAGTCTCCATTTGCTTGCCTCGTATGAGGAGGTGCATCACCGTTAACCTGAAATTTTAAAAGGAATCATTTTAATTAAACAATTTAAAAACAAGTAACAAAATGTCATCTTACAATAACTTCCGGTTCTAGATCCTGTGCGTCAGTGTAGCCAGTTGTCGCGAACAGCATAAAAAAGGCAAACAAAATTAGCGGGAAAAAAGTTTTCATTGTCTACTTTAGTTAGTGAAATCAGCTCAAACCCTGAGTGTGGCTTCGCTCTGACCACTACTTTATAGGAAATTTCCAAGCTCGTACTGAAAACTTACTGATAAACTTCTAATCTAATCAGATTATTTACAATCGCGTATCCACACAGTAGTTGTTGTTGATAAAATCCACATCAACCCATGAAATTTGCCAATTTGCCATGAACTTCCTGATAATGTGTAGTGCAACATAGTAAATTTGCATGAAATTTCAATTTGAAGGAAAATGTTCCATGCTCTTAGCACAGTTAGAAAATCAAGCATATTCTTTCAATCCTCAAGGATGAGTTTCCTTACAAAAAAAATACAATTTACATTTTTATAAATTTTGGAACACAAGTACCACTTCTAAAATTGTGCACTCCGATTCAAAATGACCATAAATTCGATGAAAACCTAAACAATTGTCAATCGAGGTTTTTTAGGTCAGAGAAAGATACTCAACCCCAAAGAGCATAGAATTGAGGCTAGAGAAAGATCTTTAGACCGGATCTGAAGCCAGGTCTTCTAGCCAGGAATGATTTTTTAATCCAGTGGGAAGTTGGTCGTTTGGACAGAGTGATAGAAATTCAGGTCGGAGCTCATACAGAGAATGGTATTTGTTTAGAAAATGGTTGCAATCGTAAGGTCCTCCAGGTGGTCCTAAAACTGGCAATACAGTAGTCGAACGCTCAAGATCTTAAGGTCGTAAGGCTGTCTAAATTGCCATTTAGCCATCTCGATATCCAAATAGCATGAAAAGTCTCGTAAGAACTAAGGATGTTAAGTCGTCGGATCAGGATCGTTCTGAAGCCAAAAAAAATCGTCGTAGGACCTTCGAAATGATTACAAGACTATAAAAATCATGAAATCAAAATGGTCTTAGTTAGGATCTGATCCTGAAACAATCGAAATGCCAGTAGAATCGCTAGAAGGCCAGTGTTGCTAACATCTGACTCATATTTTGGTTTATGAACTTTTGCACAAACAAACTCTGGTCTGGTCTGGTAAAACAAAAAGTTTTTAAACACCTACTGAGGTGAGGAGTGTAAAACATGATCATTGATTTTAATAAATTCAAACGACATTGTTGGTTATAATTAAATGCTTGTTACAAAACCAGATTTCGAGTTTCGGGATAACATTGATCACTATGGTTTTTACGTAACTCAACATCTTCAAAATTATTGTTATGGTGGCATTTAGCACAGAAGGCATAAACATTAATAACAGTAATTTTTGCCTCGCACTGTTCCCATGTTCGTTTTTTCTTCAAATTGAACCATTTGATAGGGTTTCAGCCATTTTTACTATACGGACTTTCTAATGGAAATCAACGTTTTTTTTTTCAATATCCAAAAATTAACACCAAATGATCATAAAAATCACACTTAAACTAAACCTAAACAAAGAAAAAAGTTAAACTTTCATATGAAACAACCCATTTTCTCCTTAATACTTATATTTGATTAGGAGAGATGTTTTTTTGCAAGCCTTTGAAAAACCAGATATTTTGGGATTTTTAAATTACATTTTAAGTAATATTTAAAATCTTCTGATGCAAACCAAATTTAGCTTATTTGAAACTCAATCCAGAAGCTTTCAAACGTATTAAAAAGTTTTCAGATATTTTAACTTTTTACTCAGTTAATGATGATTATCTGCAAAAATTTCATGATGATCAAAGTTACCCGGTGATCAAAGTTCCCCCAGTTTGCGGTACTTCTATCCGTATAGCCGTGATGTCTCCGTCGATAAATTCTGAGAAGAGAGTAAATTTAATTGTTCTGATAACTAGTGAAGCAGCCCATGGGTGAGCGCTCCGTTCGTCGTAGAGAATCTTACCATTCGGGATATAAAGCCCTTGTACCTTACCCTAGTTAACCCAAGGTTCCTGGATAAAGACAAGGTTCAGGTTTTTGGAGACGAATCTTCTCAGTAGTGTATTCGAGGCTCCTACAGCATGGTGAAGATTCGCCTGAACACACTTTAAGGTGTTCATTTCTGTGGGGCAAGAACCCGGCTTTTTGTCATTTGCATATGTTTGTTTGTCCCGTATCGGTTTACTCCATGGGCTTTGGGTTGTTGGAGCTATTTTGGCAGCTTTGAATTTCATATTTACAGGTTTGTTAGAGGTATCGTTGGTCCCGGGGTCTGGTCCCTGGTCCATAGATTGGACCTGGTCCTTTGACTCCGGTTCATTGAGATCGAGAGTTGCCACAGTATCTCCTTTACCTATCGACTCTCCTTCTATGGAATTGACCTGGTCTACTGACGAATGGTCCTTTATAAGGCCTTGTTTAGGCAGCACAGGTCGTTGAGCAATTCTTTTGATGTTGCTACCTGCTTCAACACTGCTTTCAACCCTCCGGTTAACTTACCAAATTTTACTGGAACCAAATCCATAGTAAATCACGAAATTTCTTTTCTCCAGCTCCTTTATTGAAACCTCGTCTACAGTGAAGACCACTTCGAGAGCTTCGTTCCGTTTTTGGACATCGTAAAATCTCCAGCTTTCGGTGCTCAACTCTTCGTTTTGGTTTTCGATTGTAGCCTGCCTGAACTGTACCGATATCGTCCTCGGCAGCTCCTTGTAGATGAGCCTTCAGGATCTTTGATCTGGGATTTTGATTGTCCCCAACAGCCATTAGCTCTGCACCTGTCCACGGCTTGATTGATGATATGATTTATTTTAGCCAGTCCGATGTGGCCTGGTCTAGACAAGTCACTATCATGAACCCAGATTTGAATGAGCATTGTGCGAATTTCGGCTTCAGTCTCTCAAGCCTTTGGCCAAGAACTGCCTTTTTATCGCCTGCTATATAATTTTGAGTTGTTCCGTCGTCAACTGTGTGACCGGGTAGTTTTTAGCGAGTATGCCTACCCTAACAGAACTGGTTACCTCTTTGTAAGAAGGCCTTTATTTTGTTTTCACCCGATCTCACTGGGTGGTTGACCCCATGAGATCGTCCATTAGACTTGTTGTTTTGTGTCCGTTTTTGTTTTTGCTCTTTCAGGTCTTGTCGTTTTTTTTGGGGCGATTGGCCCCTTAGCTTTTTTGGCCTTGGACTTTTCCGCACTACATGAGCCATCCTTGTCCCCACTGCGGGCCCGTTTTGCACTTTTTGCAAGGGGTTTAGATTTCTCAGTGGTTACTAGGCGCATTGCCTCTTCATATGGCACGTTTTTTGCGTTTTTGAGCTTTCTTAGCCGTCTCTTCTTTTTGATTGATTCGTGTTCATTTTAAGTCCCACGATTAGCTAGGAAAGAAACGGTCCGCTTTGTCAGTGCCCTGCTTTAACACAGTAAGGGCTGTATACTGTGGGGTGTGCCCTGGTGCCCCACAGGTTCCGTTAGCGACTGAGATTCCCTCCAGCCATACATCCTATCGTCACGGTGCCTTAGAATTGGGGCACCTCCTCACTTGGCTATTGTCGGGTTGACAACATTGAACGGGCTTCGCCGCCAGCTCCGTATACACTTTTAGCTGGCTGTCATTTGTAATCATTTGACTCGTGAAGGCGTGAGGTAGGAGCGAGTGAGGACCAGAATTGTGTTTGTCAGTCCTTCCAGATTGTCGACTCACCATATGAAGCACCATAATATCTTAAATTCAAACGATTAAAGTTCAGTCCTGTCTTATTCACGATTCATTAAAGTTATTTAGTGTTCTGTAAAAAAAAAACATCTTTAGACAAATGTATGTATGTATGTATGTATGTATGTATGTATGTATGTATGTATGTATGTATGTATGTATGTATGTTTTTTTTTTAGTTGGTAACCACAGGTGGTAAATCCCGGTTTACGGATTGTATTCCAAGGCACGGCGAGCCACCGCGTCCCCCCAGTTTGCTACTCTGGGTCCATGGGTACAATGGGAAGACTCATGATATACTCCGTGTATACCCCCTACTCCCTAAACTCCACCTGGGGCCGCAGACCTGGTTCCCACCTCGAACTGTTTAGTACACTATGCTTCAATAGTGGGAGGTCTATTCGCGCTAATGCGCTCCAAGGCAATACTCATTAACGAGACCACTTTCAGCAAAACCTCTCATCCTTACGACTTGATGCCTGAACTCTCCTCTAACGACTTGAGAACCGACATCTCCTCGCAACGACTCGAGATTCCCAACAAACCTCTCCTCTTCGCGACTTGTGGCCTGATCTCTTCTCTAACGACTTGAGATCCGACCCCTCCTCGCATCGACTCGAGGTTTACCTCTCCTCTACACGATTCAAGGCTCGAGCTCTCCTCTAACGACTTGAGATCTGACCTCTCCTCGTAATGACTCGAGGTGACCACTTGTACCCCTCCTCTTGTTGGTAAGGGGCCTGGTCCCTCCTTTTACGACTCGGGACCCGACCCCTTATGATAAAGACTCGGGGTTGACCACACAAACCTCTCCGCCTGAAGGTTTGAGGCCTGACCTCTACTCTAACGACTCGAAGCCCGACCTCTTATCTTCAGGATTCGAAGTTTACCACCTTGCCCGTCGTGTGCCAGATCGAGAGCAGCTTATCCTAGACTCGCGCCTGTCACGGCACACGCGCGGGGCTTAACGCAACGACTCGGATGATTCCCAACGAAGACGTCATCCTACACCGACTCGAATGGCTCGCCCGGCGTCGAGAGCCACTCTACCCGTGGGTATACCCCGAACGTGGAATAACCCTTTCCCAACGATTTCCACTGCGAAGGAGGTCATGTCTTATCCCCGCAGCTTCTGTCGTTGAGAACCGCTCTACTCGGATACTCCCTGAAGGTGGAGCATCCTACTCACGAACGCGGCGCACCCACGGCATCCGCTACGCAGAAGGTATTGTCTTATCTTTGTAACTTCAAACCGTGGGGTCGGACGCACTCTACTCGACAGCCTCCCGTCGATGGGGTCAGTTTACACCGACCGTGTTGTCCGGTCTTCTTTACCCCCCTTGGTTGGCAACCCTAGGATTTTTGGCCCGCGGATTTTCCTGCCCGTTGTGTGCCAAATCGAGAGCAGCTTATCCTAGACTCGCGCCTGTCACGGCACACATTCGGGACTTGGAACGCTACGACTCGGATGTTTCCCGACGGTGACGACATCCTACACCGACTCGAGAGGCTCGCCCGGCGTCGAGAGCCTCTCGACCCGTGGGTATCCCCCGACAGTGGTTAACCCTCTTCCCTCGAGATCTGCTACGAAGAAGGTAAAGTCCCTCGAAGAAGGTAAGTTTCCCTCTTAGGAAGCGGCACTACTCGGATACCCCCCGACATTGGGGTATCCTACACACGTTCGCGGCGCACCTCTGACCTCCGCTACGCAGAAGATGTTGCCTTATCTTTGTAGCTTCGATCAGGGGATCGGACGCACACTACTCAGATGCTCCCCGCCGATGGAGTCATCCTACACCGTTCGCGGACTGCCGTTGGTTCCAGCTCCTCTGCAGGGCAGTCATGATCCGGGTGAACCCATCGCTGACCGCATGCCAAGTGTTGGAATCCGCACACATCCTCTGTACAACGTTATCTGCTGTCGTGTCAGGCCCACAGGCGGCAAATATGGAAGTACGTACCGCCGCAAACCTCGGACAGACAAACACCACATGTTCGGGTGTCTCCTCTTCATCACCACAATCTGGGCAATATGGCGAAGCCACATGTCCAAACCGGTAGTGGTACTTCATGAAGCATCCATGACCAGTCAGGAATTGCGTCATATAGAAGTCCACTTCACCGTGCCTTCTTCCGATCCAGCTCCCGATGTGCGGGATCAGACGATGGGTCCACCTTCCTCTCGTTGAGCTGTCCCACAGCTGCTGCCAGTTGGACATCGAGTCCTCATTGGCGAGATCTCGAACGGTGGGCGTGTCTTTGTTGTCGTAGCAATAGACATCCTCCTCAAGCAAAACCGAGATGGGCATAACACCCGCTACTACACAGGCGGCTTCGGACGACATGGTCCGGTATCCGCTGATAACCCGCAGGTTCATCAGCCGCTGAACGCTGCTAAGTCGCTGCAGGTTACAGCTTCTTCCCAGGGCCTAGGCCGCTGTTCCGTACCGCAAGATCGAAGTGGTCACGCTTACCAGGATCCGCCTTTTGCTGCTTTGGATGGCCGAGGAGTTCGGCATCATTCGTGTGAGTGCGGCCGTGGCCATTGCCGCTCTCTTGCACACGTATTCGACATGGCTCGTGAAGCTGAGCCTGTCGTCAATCATCACCCCTAGGTACTTGATTGCACGTTTGGACACGATATTGCACGGTCCAACGGCAATGGTACCTGTTTGGGGTGAGATCAGGTTGGTGATAAGCACCATCTCGGTTTTGTGGTGGGCTAGACGCAGGCACTTGGAGTGCATCCAGCTTTCCACTACCTGTATAGCTACCGTAGCCAGTAGCTCAACCTCCGCTGTTGAGGAGCCTCTCGCCAAGAGGACTACATCATCCGCAAATCCTACGAGTTCAGCTCCAGATGGGAGGCTCGTTCGTAGGAGTTCGTCGTAAGTGATGTTCCACAGAACCGGTATTGACCCCTGTGGAACACCCGCCGAAACCTCTTGTGTTCGCAAACCCTCGCCGGTCATATACTGGCAATTGTGGAAGTAACTTACCACAAGCCTATACAGATATGCCGGGATCCTCATTTGGATGAGCGTCGACGCAATCGCTGTCCAACTGACACTGTTGAAAGCGTTCTTCACATCCAGAGTGACAACCGCGCAAAAGCGGAGCCCTCTCCTCTTGGTCAGCCTGGCTCTGTCCGCTACCTCGATGACCGAGCGGATAGCATCTACGGTGCTGCGACCTCGACGGAAACCAAACTGTTTCCCCGAGAGTCCGCCCTCACTTTCCGTGTATCTCTGAAGTCGGTTCTGAATCACCTTCTCCAGGACCTTACCCGCTGTATCCAGTAGACAGATCGGCCGATATGCCGATGGGTTTCCTGGACGCTTACCCGGCTTTGGCAGAAGAACAAGTTTCTGCCGTTTCCACGTGTCAGGAAACACCCGTTCCGTCACGTATCGTTGCAACGATGTTCGGAACATATCGGGGAATTCCCTGATCGCGGCTTTCACCGCGACGTTCGGAATGCCGTCCGGTCCGGGGGCCTTCCTCGGTTGGAGAGACTTGGCGATCTCGCGAAGTTCTTCCACCGTTATCCGCTCTTCAGCGCTGGTGTTCCAGTCATACGGGACTGTTGGCCTGCGGGTAACATCGTGCTGTGGGAACAGCTCATTGATGATGACTCTCAGTTTATCGGGGCACGTTTTAGATGGTGCACCCCCACTTTTAGTTCTGCCCATGACTATCCGATAGGCATCACCCCATGGACAGTCGTTGGCGTCATGGTATAACTGTTTGAAACGTGCCCTCTTGCTTGCGTTGATGGCCCTGCGGAGGGCCGATCTCGCGCTTGTGAAGAGTGGCCTATGCTCCCTTCGCTCTTCTTGGGTCCTTGCGTTCTGCATCCTGCGCCTTGCCCTATGGCAGTCGGCACGCAGACCCGCAATTTCTTCCGTCCACCAATAGACGGGTGGCCTAGTGCTTTTATGCTTGGCCCTTCTCGGCATCGCAGCATCGCAAGCGCGAGCTAGAACCCTCGTCAGTTCTTCCGCGGACTTGTCCAGGTTCCTCTCCCAGTGCAACGCTTCGACAAAGACGTTCTGGTCGAACTGCGTTGTCTTCCAGAGGCGTTCTCCTGTACGAGACTCGCGTCTACCTGTCCGCGTACTTTAGCCTAGCCGATAGCGAATCGCGAAGTGATCGCTATTCGTGTAGGCCTCGCTCACCATCCAATCGCTTACCAACCCCGGGCTACCGAAGGTGACATCTATGGTTGACTCGCTCCCGTTCCAACCTTGGTAGGTACTGGTATTCCCTACGTTGGCCAGATCCACATTAAGCCTCGCCAGGGCTTCTAAGAGAATTTGACCTCTGGGGTTTGTGAGGCGGCTACCCCATTCATCGGCCCAAGCGTTCAAGTCGCCAGCAATAACGATGGGGCTTTTCCCCATTAGCACATCTACCATCTTGTCAACCATAGTGCCAAACCTCCCCAAGGACCATCTTGGGGGAGCATAGCAGCTACAGAAGTAGATCCCGTTCACTTTGGCCACCACCATGCCTTCGTTTTACGTCGCCACCACTTCTTGTATGGGGAAACTACCTCTAACCCATATCGCGGCCAGTTTGGCATCATCGGTCGCCCAATTAATGCCATTCGCAGCTCTGCGATATGGGTCTGCCACTAGCGCGATGTCCAACTTTTCCTCAACTTTCATCCGCCGCGACAGCTGGTGTGCTGTGTAGCAGTGGTTGAGGTTAAGTTGGACGACCTCTATGCTCTTGGCGCCCGGGGTGGTACCGCCTGCGCCTTTGTGTAGGCGGGGCACCTAGGGTTGCCAACAGCGCAGACAGGGCATTTAGCAGGCTTTTTGCAGTTAGCCGACTTGTGGCCGGTTTCGCTGCAGCGCCAGCATATGCCGCTTCTGTCTGGCCCAGTGCAGTCGAACGACTTGTGACCGTTCAACAGGCACTTGAAGCACCGGTCCGGTTGCTGGGGGATGGATATCTGACAGATAGACCATCCCACCTTTAGCCGCCCACACCTAAGTGCGGCGTTTGCTGCTGCAACCGGAAGGTTGACCAGCCCAAACTGCATGCCAGATTTGGGGGGGCCATTCCGCAGACGAACCGACATCTGGTCTGAGCAGATTTTGCACTGCTCGACCAGTGCCACCCGCAGTTCGTCTTCCGTTGTGACTTCATCCAGGTTTTTAACCCGGATGGTCACCTCCTTACAGAGGGCACGTACCTCAGCCTTGTCGCCAAGAGCTTCGGCTGCCTTAGCCGTAAGGGTCCCGCTGGAGTTTCCCGCACCACGCTTTAGTTCGAGGATCATCTCGCCGGTGCGTGTTCGACGGATCCTCCGAACTTTCTCGCCTAGATCGGCGAGATCTTCGTTCGTACGCATCTGTCGCAAGACATCTGCGTACGTTCCCTCAGGTGCTTTGACGACAATCGCCTCGCCCCTCTCCCTGACGCGACGTTTGCGTCGTTGGGGTTGGGGTTTGGCTTTTCCCGTCTCCGTACCTTTGGGCCTTCCCCTTTTGCGCGATACCGTCCGCCACCCGGTATTCGCGCTCGTCGGCTCATCTGCCTTTTCGGCAGGGCCTTCCGCCCGCTTGGAAGCGCTGGCCGCAGGATCCTGCCGGACAGACGGATCCTCCGCTCTTTTCTTATGGTCACCGGGTCTGGGTTCCCCGGGAGACCCTCTCTTACGTTTGCTGTTGCCAGAAAATGATTTTTTATCAAATGAATAGTTTTTAAAATACACACATTTGTAGCTGCCCGGATACTAAATGATCATAGCCTTACATTTCTTCCACAGACCACAACTTCTCAAACTATGCTCTAGCTTCCTCTTGATTTCTCAATTCCCATTCATGATCACATTTTTCACAACACCAGACAGTTCGATAAAACGGCGTTCTACAGATGAAACTATCAATCACGTTAACACTTTTGGTATTACTGAATAAAAAATCGACAACCAAATTAAAATTTACATTAAATTGTTGAACTTTTGGTAATATAAAATTTACAGCTAAAAACAAAAACTTTAGACAAATCCCTATTTAAGTTGAAAAGCTGATTTTATGATTTTTCTACATATTTCTATACAAACTTTACCATTATTTTTACAACTCTATTCAAATTCTAGAAAAAACATAAATTTTCACAGTGGCTCAAAACAACGACATTATAATTTCAAGACCAAGTTTACTGGACTTGTTTCCGCAAAACTGTTGAAAACGCGAAACAAAACTATAGGTAAATAAATTCCATTCCGTTGGATTCGTTCCAAAAATTTATGAAAACCTGTCAATTTAAAATAAAATATAAAATCATGAAACGAAGGGTTAATAGACGTCGAAATATTTGTCATGATTTCTTACCGGTTAACAAGTTTTGGAAAACAATATTTGAAATTTGAGGGCTTCACATTGAATTTTTATTTTGTTCACCATGATTTCATATAAAAACGAGAATAATAATATCGGGAAAATCATCATTTTTAATCAGGGAAATACCGGAATTTCAAAACGAAAAATCGCTAGCAACCCTGAAATGGGACAAAATTCGAACAATTTTAATACGATTTTAATAAAAATTTATTCACGAGCACGAAGAAGTTGAGGACGTTAAACATGTATAACGATTTATTCATACGAGGTAAAAAGAAGTTTACCGGTTCAGCTAGCTTTCTATAAAACTTTTATTTATTCCTTTTATATATTTTGAAGAAAGAAATTTAGTAAATTTTTTTATTGAAACAAATTTGTGGTAATTTGGTATGACTTACGTGCACTTTGGATCACATACCCTAGTCCGGGAAAAAAACGTAGAAAAAGTATCCAATTCGCGAGTATCAAATTCCACTCGACGGTGAAATGACACGATCGACAAGCTACAGCAAGCAGCAACGATGAAATTCAAACAGTGCAGTGACAAAACAGGACACGCGGCAAACATTCCGTTTCCGACTGGTCAATTCGATATCCGGTTTGGCGAGGCACAACAACAAGCAACACAAATCCCCGGTTTCTATCGAACCCTCTTCCTGTTTCTCTTCCCTTTCAATCAACAATGACTCGCGCAAACCAGACCTCTCACTCCTCTATTTCGGCTTCCATTTCATTGAGTGGCATAAAAAGGCCAGCCGTTTGGCACGAAAGGGCCACTTGGCAGGTCATCTGGATTGGCGCTTTCGCTGTTTTGACCCTCGCTGATTGGGTGTGATACATGAACCTTTGTGTATGGTTGTTTTTAGGGTTTTGAATGTCCCCAAACGCGACTGCAACATTGTTGCATTTCAATTCCGTTTAGCTGCACATTGACCAAATCCATGCGAAAAAACCCACTATTGTAAAATCGAGCCCATCTCTGTGGGGACCAATTGTAAAACGGCGTCCTTCAGTTGTTTAATTGTGTTTTTTTTATCTGGTCAAATGTCCTGTGTTTATTTGTGTCACTGATTTGCCATTTGGCTTGTAAAATGGAGGTTAGTTGTTGTTGCAAAGTGTTTCTATCAGCAATTCTAACGTAAAGATGACTTTTGTTTTTTTTTTTTAATTAAAATGTTTTAAAACACAAATGGGTTTTCGGCATTTCCCCCTGCAATTATTTCGAACTTAGTGAAAGATATTCTTTAAATTGAATCTTTCATCGAAAAGATTGCAAAAATTTTCCTTTACATATGAATTTCTGCCAGTATACTGACTTGCACACTTAAGAAACAAATAAAATCTGATGTAAAGAATGATGTACAAACATGTTAGATTTCATCAAACAATATTTTGACGGTTGCCATGTTGAAAGAAGAACTAATGAAAAGGTCTTAAAACAGTTCCCTTGACCTTGCGCGAGTTTAAAAAATCCTTTTTTACACTAGGTGCATGAATAAATCAAAATAAGCTTTTTTCATTTTTTTAAAATATACACATTTGTATGCCAACCAATAACAATTTTCGATCTCCAGCTGGTATTAATATGTTCTGGTTCAGGTTTTAATTCATTTTGATTTCGGTACATATTGGAAACAAAGCGGGAAAAATATTTTTGGGAAAAATAACTCCCAGCACAATTTATCTGCACCATTCACACCTTCCCCTGGGGCTTGCATTCCATAATAAAGCTCGCTGATAAACTCGATGCGACAACATTGGCTGGTTTTTCAGTTTTTTTTTCAGTTTTTTTTTCAGTTTATTCTCTGCTTCTCCCCTACGGGGCCATTAAAAAAGCTCGTTATTTCATCATTTCCACACCTCCAATTTTGCGGCAGCAGCCTTCAGTGAAAAAACGGGATCCCCAAAGAAGTAACAAACAAAAAAAAAGATCCAATGAATAAGCTTGATGCTGATTTTTTCTCTCTCTCGTGTCATCATTTGTGAACGGTGATGCTTTCTTTCTTTTTTTGGTATTAAGCCCTAGCAGCTGTACGTTCATCCCCATCAAAATTGGCTCGTTCTGGTTCAAAGCTAGGAGAAAGCCTAAGTCTAGTACCTACTATAGCATCGATCGACACCATCCGGCCGCCTTTTTCCTGCTGACGAATACCATTTACCCAGGACTCTTATCTGATGTTTGTATAAATCACATTTCGGGACGCTTCTTTCCGCTTTCCTCGACTTACCGGTTGTAGGTTTCCGGGAAAGAAGGAAGCGCCCAGAACGTTCTCAGGCCATCATGGTTGACATATGCCTTGCCATGCCATGCCATGAAGTTCCACGAAAAGCCTGTCAACATCAATAGCATCAGCCAGAAGCAGCGGAAAGCTTACGGTTCCCGGGGTGAAAAAATAAGGGTTGTTGCAAAATCGCTCTCCCGTGGCATTTACAAGATGTACTAAGGCAGAGTATGGCAGGAAGCTCCTTTTAGGATGTTTCTTACGGAAAAGTTGTGGAAACTGGTTGAGGCCTCTTGATTTGTTATTTAACTAATAATCAAAGGTTTGAAGATCCTCTTAGCTGAATGAAACTATGATTATATCATAGTTTCATTCAGCTAAGAGGATCTTTAAACCTTTGATTATTAGTCACAATGGCATCCACGCCTTGTGAACCAAACAAATTTGTTATTTAACTTTTTTTAGAAATCCAAACTGATATTATTATGTGTTTTTTATATGCTTAACGTGAATTTGAAATGTTACCTTCTTCTGTGCTAAAGCTGTTGCCATTTGTTGTCAGTATGTTTAGTCTTCAGCCGAGTCACTGGTTCAAATCCGCTGCAAAAAAAAAAACATAGAGCACGGTGGGGTAAAAGTACGACCTTAGTGGTATCCTATTTTTAGGAAATTTTGCAGTTGTTTTTCCGGAAAACCAAGTACAGCATTTGATTTCTTAGACTTTTATCTCTCTTCTAAAAAATTACGAAGATAATCGATCGACGCATTTGATAGCAGTAGTGAAAATGCCTAACTGCTATCGAAACGTACTCTTACCCCACCTCTGGGGCAAAAGTTCGAATGATGTGGGGTAAAAGTACGACCATTCAAAATTCCACATTTCTGCATGAAATCAAGAGGAAAATAATTTAATATCAATTTTTGCCTACAGCAGCACCTTCTGTCTTCGCTTCTGATACAAATTCTCTACATAGGCGAACAACCTGCGCGAATTTGGAGCTCTCAACTTATTGTCAATATTCAACTGGGTTACGAAATCCAGTTTCGATAGTATTTGAGAAATTATTCGCGCGAGCAGGTCTTTGTAGATACAAAAATATGCGCTGATGTTTCCAGTTCATTTAAAAAAAAGTTTAAACATTCCATTCAGTGGACTCTGTATAACATTCGTACTTTTGCCCCATTTGCAATTCGTACTTTTACCCCTTTAAGGTTTCTAGTGATTCACTATTTATTGTGCAAAACAGAGATATATTAATGAAATTCTTTCTTCGGCATTTGATAGTGGTTGAAAACAACTAAACAGACACATAAACACTTTCATTGAAAGCCAAAATTTTGATTGCTCAAACATGTTTGCCGTTATTTTAAATATTACATCATTTATGCAAAAAGCTACTTTACCTCATTTTTCAGAGTATTTTCAACTCATACGAAAAAAAAAATTATGTCTGGATGAAGGTTTTCTAAATCATTATCAATCCACGCCAGAGTTAGGAATTTTGCTGTTCTAAGTTTGGGATAATCTCAAAACGTACTTTTACCCGACTCGTACTTTTACCCCACCTTACCTGTTGTTAGTAGTTTGATTACCACTGAACCAGTTGCTATCTCGTATCCGGTTCGAAGTACCTACATGTTTGTTAACAGTTCGGAAAACACTAGACACACTTTGACTTTCCCGTTCGTTATGATAACGTGCCGTTATTAACCCTCCCCTTTTTCTGACACTAGTCGAGTTAGTAACTAGAATCCGGTTCGAAGAACCAGGCTCATGCAAACCAATGCAAAACTAAGGCTCAATAGTTCAGGAATGAAATTTTACGGAAAAAATTAGACGCCTTGGGACTGAGCTTGAGGCATTTTGTGCTTTAAATCTTTAAACATTTCTAGGTGATAGTATAAGCTGGAAGTAAATCTAGAAGTACCTACTGATAATGATAGTGGGTTTCTTACTTTTTTAACACTTAGCGATAAATATGAGAAAACAATAACTTCTCTTGCGTTTTCAATGATGGTCACGATAACTCGCCAACATTATTTTCTCTCAGTAATTTCTGCAGCTAGTTCTGTTCAGACAATATTCTTTGTCGAAACAGGAACCGAGCAAGAGAAGAAACGCACAGAGAGAGATCTATTGGTGGATAACGATTTTTGGATTCTGAAATTTCAGGAAATTCCAGAGATGCCTTTCCTGAAAGACTTTTATGTAATTTTTTCTTTAGAATTACTTCTCACGGCAATACTGTAGCGGTACAAGTTGAATTTTTCGAACGAATATTGCGTCTAGAAAAGATGTGTTACTTCGGAAAACATCCGCCGGTACAAGCAAGCTTGTTACCAAGCAATTAATGCCGTTTTCGTTTTCTCCACTGGCGCGGGGCAAAACTTTTTCTGAATAAACAAACAAAATCGTCACCCGGGACGATGCAAATATATGGTTGCTATATTCACTCTTATGCTTACCCCCAACACTGACAACCGTCTGCTTGAAATTCAAACCTCGAGCAAAACTGGTGGACTTTTGAATTAATAAACGAACACAATGACAGTAGTTAGGGCAAAACTCGTGAATAACTAGGTTGCCACCAGTGCTCGAAACAGTCACCGTCATTGACAGAAAACGGGTTGAATGTGAGAGAAAAAACTCTCCCTTTCATCTTTTTCAGCAGTCGATGAAATAATCTCCGTTTGGAGGGAGCGAGCTTCTTGTTGACTGTGAATGTCTTCTCTTTTGTTTCACCATTCGTTTCACACTCATTCGTTCCACAAAGTCGTGACAGGATCAAACGTTCAAAAATCATTCGATTGAATCCTCTTTGAATGTGTGAGCCAATTAAATGACTGAATTTGCATCGAAGCTCACAGTCATGTCCTCGAAGTGACTGTGACCGTAGGCCAAAACGAATGGGAAGATGAGCGAAAGAAAATTGTAAACGCTGTCAGTCAGAGAGAGCTTTTTGAGTGAGAGAAGGCAATGAAGGCAACGAAAAAGGAAGACTCTGAATGGAGAGAAATTTCACATTCACGCAAGGCTTTCGACAGTTTTAAGCTCTGGTTGCCACTGCTAGTAGACGAAAACTAAGGGAATATACGGACGATAGTATTGGCGAAAAATTGGCCTCAGCCATTGTAGCAAGCAACAGTTATTTAGAATTAGCTACCCAACATTTCACTCGAGCCGAACACCAAATATTTAGAGTGCAGGTTTATAACGCCTTAATTGCCACTATCTGACAAACCACCCCCCACCTGGGAGGAATTGCATCGCCGATGAAAACATCAGAGCGCAAGTTTTCTCTACTTCGCAGCGAGCTTTCCCTTTGAACAATCGGGACTTGAATTGTTAAAAGGGAAGAGAGAGTTTCAGGAGAAAGCCGAACTATCAGGAAAATAGAATTGGTTAAGAGAATATGTCGGGGAACTTCGTAAAGTATTCGCTTTACGCAGTTCCGGTTAAAAAATGAATAGACGGCTGCAATTTTCTGAAGACCTGGAGCAGTTCGATCATTTGGTCTGAAATCGTGGATTGAGTCAGGTGTGTGGCTAGAGTTTCGATTAGTAGAAGGTAAAACGTGAGGTGTTTTTCATGGGAAAGGGATCACTAACTGGTTCTGGCCTAGATTTTAGGGTCATACGACAGGCTGTGGAAAGAAACCGTCGCAAACCATTCGCAACAACCGATTTGCGAAAAAGGTAAAAGTTTGTGGGAGGAAACGTGCACACAATAATCCCTTACGGTTTCTTCAAAAGGTTTCCTTGCGAGAAGGAGGCGACAAGCACCCGACGTACGCAGCGACAACACTTTTCCCTGGCTCACGAAACAACGAAAATCACCACGCGGACCAACCTTTTCCGGAGCAAAACCCGCCGGAAATCCGGACTCCGTAAACATAGTCCGGAACCCCCAACTTATTTTCGAATTCGCCAACAACAACCACGGGATTCGAAATCAAACGGAAACGCCCGTAAAATAAGTTTCCCACCATCGTCGCGACGCTCGATGAAGAAGGCCAGCACAACAACATCTGGGTTCGACATCGAGCGACAGCACCACTAGGTTCCGCTAGAGCGGAAGCAACAACACCATCACCAAGTCGCCCAAAACATCTCCGAATCGCAGCCTGATTTCCCGATGAGCCGGTAGAGAACAACACCGTAACAGCCTACATCAAACAACAGATGCCGTAAGTACCCTTCCCTCTAAATATTTATGCGCATAAATTTGGGTGGGTACTGAATTGTGTCCAGTTTTTCGGGTCGTTGACCCTATTGTATAATAAAATGCCGTAAGGGATATGCACGACCACTCTACTTTTACCCCTCCACCAAACCCGAACGATTGCTAGCAGCCCGCAGCATCACCAGCTAATGTGGTCGAGCGGATAGAGTGGCAGCCTAAAAATCTCCAACACCCCAGAGAACATGAGTTCTAGTCTCGAAATGGAATAAAGTTTTTGTCGAGGAAAATTTTTTTTGGAAGATTTTTTTTTATAAACGGTGGAATGCCCTAAAATCGAAGCCTTATCTTTTTTTGAGAACTTTCCTGTTTAAGGCATTTCACGTTTTGCAGCGGTTTTTTTTTAAGGAGAGCGTTGGACTCCAGTTGTTTCCAACTCACATCGGACTTGAAAAGCGACTAAGATTGGTGGTCGGCAGACGCTCAACTGCTGATGCTAAGCGGCGATGTCAGATCTTTTTTGCCGACCGGATCTATTTTGGTTGATCAATTAAATTTTCCTAATATTTTGGATTTTTTTTTTGAAGCACTTGACGCCTTTGGCGGAGTACTTTTTGACTTTTTGGGGAACGATCGTTTCAGGAGAAGTGTAGCAGAAGAAGGAAAAACTCGCCCTTTGGTGGGTCTCATTGGTCGGGCAAACCATAACCAGGCTAACGGTCTCCTCAGGGAGTGGCGCATTAAGCCGTTAGCAAAACCTGCACAGTCTTCCAAGGATAGGTCTCGCCTTGTGCACCTCAAATTTTAATTTGCTGGCGCCCTCCAGTGATGCTAGGTGCGTTACTAAAATCAGTATTTGCTTGTTTTGAACTAATTATAATATTTATGAATTGATTATTTTTTTTAACTATCAATAGCTAAACGTTTGAATTCATTACGATGCGTCCCTAATGAATGAAGATAAACCATCTTTTGCTAATAAATTTTCAAGGTGAATTCAAAACATCTCAAAAATATTTTAATGTACTGCTTGATATATTAAAAAATAGTTGTTTCTAACTTCTAAGCGTATGCGAAATCATTCACTGTTACCAACAAGTAGATTAATGTGACTTTGAAAATACATGCTCTGATTATTTTAAACATATCCACACAATTCGCTACATCGTTTAAGTGTTTCGTTCAGATAAATGATGCGTTGAATTTCACATTCGAATATAAATCTACGGGAAAGCTGCAAATTCTCAGTACTCATGAAAAGGTTATTCAATAACAATGAAATTTAAAAAAAATAATCATTTTCCTAATATCAATGCATTTGGCACCCCTGAACTCCCAAAAAAAAATCAAAACACGAACATCTGTGTATCGCTTTTTCACAGGGCGAATTTGTCGATATTAGAATCGGAAAATCGCGTTTATCGTGCGCCCATCTTAAAATTCGATTCTGTTCTCCCATGGTTTAACCCTCATCCGCATTATTGTGTCATTTTGACCCTATTGCAAGTTTGAAAGCTTGTAACTTTTTTCAGAAGCTTCAAAATAGAAAAATTTCTTCGGGGACCCTAAATGAATTCAAAAGTTCTTTAATATTGTATCTATACTTTTTTATGGACGAACCCTGGAAGCGTGAACAAAAAAAATCCCTTTTCCGACTTAGAGTGTCAATTTGACACTCCAAAAGTAAAATCTATCTTTAAGTCGTTTGAATGATTATGAATTTCATGATTATGAAAGACACGCATCAATATTTCGGCTCTCGGCTTTGCTCTCTGCCCAAATCACCACCCACCGTACCTACTCGGAAAGCAAACAAACACGTTTTGCTGGACGTGCTGCTTGTGGTTCTAGAAATTCAGGAATGATTTTACGTTTACAATTTTCATATTTTTGTGAAATCTCACAGCGTGAATTGTTGCACCTCACTAGAATGTAGATTAAATGTGCTTTCCAATGAGTTTACTTTTGATTGGTCCGAACAAAGTAAAAGCATTGAAAATCCGGGTACAACCTGACGGTGGACCACAAAAACAGTTGAAATTTCAATTTGTAAAAATATCACGCAAAATAGTGAACTTTGAAATATTCCAGTAAATTCAATTTTTGTTGCATGGAAAATCTAAAGACAGCAAAATGTTAGAATTTTTATAGATTTTGTAGTCATATTTTTTCAAAAAACCTACCATCGCTCAAACAGTATTTACGAGCAATCGAATGAAAAGTAGGTTTTTCAGACCACTTTTTTGAACTTTTTGCGACCATTTCATTCATAAAAATTTAAAAAAATATTTCTTGGCTTCATGAGGTAGACATTAACTTCAGCTTTCATATGCATAGAACAAATATTTTTTGGTCCTGTAATATATGAACTACAGCAGTTTTCCTGAGGCATGTTTTTTCGAATTTTTTTCTTTCATGCTGAATAACGAGAAAACTAGAAGCTTTAGCTGTATATAATGTTCTAACATATTTTACTGACATTACAAGGTTTCTATTGATATAAGTTTGGTTTAGATCGGTTTAACACGCCAAAATTTATAACGATTTAGTGTCAAATTGACACTCCTAGTGCTGATTAGGGTAATGAAATCTGATGCGGATGAGGGTTAAGGTTAGGGTTGAGGCCTTCTGCTAAGATGGTGTTCGTGTAGAACTGTCGATATATCCTAATAACAATCCAATTGTTTTCTGGTTGAAAGGCATGTTTTTGAAACACAAGCCTTATTAGTTGCTTTTCTTACTAAAACTATCGATAACGGATACAAAAATAAAAAAAAAACAATTGAGGTTTTCATCCAAATGCTTCATAACCACAAAAATGTTAACCTGTGTTGGATGGCATTTAATTTTAAATTTATGCAAATGAATTGTGTTGTCTAAATAGTGAACATTTATTTAACACGGACATCTATTTGAACGCACTTGTTTATGCGAAGAATATTCTTAAGAAGAAAACGAAAAAGGGTAAAATTTTGGAATGGCTCAACAGTTTTCCCCGCTGTCATCAATGGAAAAAAATAAATGAAAGATTTCGGATCAGCTATTGAATAAGGTTCAAAGTTCAGAATTTTGATCAGCAATCAGATCGAAATCCGGCATCAGGAGCCGGGATCAGTTTAGAGTCAGAATTCGGAATCAGGATCAAGCATCTCAATTAGAATTAGAATCCAGGATCCGATATCAGAATCCCTCTTAGGAATGACTATGGATCTGTTTAAATTCGGTCGCTAACGGCCGTCTGCTGGTTCTTTACCTGCCGGTTGAGATAATCTTTTCGAATCTGCTTTTTTGAACACGTGCTTTTTCTTCCAGTATACCTTCAAAATCTATTTTTTTTCTCTGTCTGCTTCGATAGTTATTTTTCATCAAATCAGCAACAGTTGCTGGGGCAATAGAGGGCAAGAGCTCCCTCTAGCTATCGCTAATGTAATGTATAGTTAAAGTCTGCTTCATTTAATATTGGAACAAATTCTTTAGCTCATTGTGGCGCTCCTAGTGGACGGATTTAGAAACTTTTTTCACCCACGTGTCGGGAAATTCATTACCTTTCACCATGTATTTATGTCATAAATACCAAACGATAGCATTTTGTAAACAACCGCCATGGAAGCCGAACGGAGAGATAAAATTGTGAATTGTGCACAGTTTTCTTGAAAATCCATTGTTGTCGGCATCGAAGCTAGCTAAACAGCTTAAAATGCCCAGAAATACCGTATGGCGTGTTATCAAGTAGTACAAGGAAACATTGACGACGGCCCGGAAACCGCATTCGAAGCGTCGGAGTGGAACTGTCGACCGGAAACTGCGTGGGAAAGTCATCAAGGCCGTCAAGAGGAATCCCAATCTTTCAGACCGCGATTTGGCCAATAAGTTCCAGGCCGCTCACAGTACGGTGCGACGAATTCGTCTCCGGGAAGGAATAAGGTCATTCCGAGCCAGCTAACAGCCAAATCGGACGCTGAAGCAGAACAATGTGGCCAGAATCCGTGCTCGAAAGCTGTACGACCAAGTGCTGACCAAGTTCGACGGATGTAAAGTCTGCTTCATTTAATATTGGAACACAAACAATTGCGTGTAGTTCAGTCATTTATTAACGAATTCATAATTTGTTTTTCATACAAATGTAGCATTTTCTTTACTCTTTCATAAAAAAAAATTAAAAAAATTATTCATTGCTGTTTCGAAGAAATTCTCGTACTCGTACTCGTAAGAAAACTGTGCACAATTGGATCTCTCCGTTCGGCTTCCATGGCGGTTGTTTACAAAATGCTATCGTTTGGTGTTATGACATAAATACATGGTGAAAGGTAATGAATTTCCCGACACGTGGGTGAAAAAAGTTTCCAAATCCGTCCACTAGGAGCGCCACAATGAGCAAAAGAATTTGTTCCAATATTAAATGAAGCAGACTTTATTTAAGGACTTGACGAACTAACTTGAATGAAGATATGTAACTCTATTCCACCACTGCGTCGTAACTTAGTTTTCAACAGGTTATGGGCCCAGATCAAGTAGGGGGAAAGTTCATATAACGCCCCATGCGGCTAATACGTGCCACTCGTGTTTTGAGGAATCTGTCACATTTCAAGCTTACAAAATATTAACAATTTGTTTTAAATGCCCTGATTGGCCATGACAAATATAATTTTTTTCTTAAAATACCCCTGTTTCGTGAAAATTTTACAATTTAGGTTTTTCTTCATTTCGATCTAAATTTTAAAACACTTTTTATAAGATGTCATCAAGATGATAAACATTAATAAGACAATAGTTTCTGACACATCGATAGAGTAGAATCTAAACTATGATTTCATGCTAAAAAGTCATATTGAACTCGCTAAGATATGCTTTTTATGGGTATGTTTTATCACTACCCATGCGCTCATTATAACGCGCCAATCTTAATATGCTGAAAAAAGCAATTATTTTTACAAAACGACCAATTTTCATTGAAAATGAACGAAAATTAAAAACCTAATCTTGAGCGTGAATTAAGCCCAAAAAAATCTACTTTTAATTTTTATTTAAATTTTGATTATTCCTTTTTGATTTTCTTTCCAGTCGAAGTGGCTATAAGTATTGGTGCGTTTTAGGCGGCGGCGCGTTTTTGCAACACAGTTTTGTTCTGTGGCTTTGAATATGGTTCTTGAAAATCAAGTTTTGAAACATCTAGATGAATTTGAGTTATAAAAAATTACAAGAACTTGTAGAAAACACTTTCCTTCATCGAGTACACTCGTTTCTTATACTAAATGTACGAAGCGTACATATAAAATCAGCGATTTGCTTAGGTGAGCATGTTCCCCTACTAAAAAATCGCTCACTCACTCGTTCAGCGACATCAACACACACGATTCTACCAGATCGCTTTCTTGTTGTTCGTATAACAACACAATTCATGAACGCGTATGAGGAACGGAAACACGAATCCTTCGAATTTGCCTCATGAGGAAGAGAGACGCACATTCTGCACAGGAAGAATAGTAGCATTATGAACTAAACTAAACTAAAATCTAAACACCGTTCTTATTATTTTCCTTTCTATTCCTTTTTCCCAACGAATGTTCAAAGCCGACACCACTAGGCCTGTTGTTGTTGTAGTGTTTATTGAAGCCGTTAGCCTCACGGAAAGAAGCAAAATCTTCCATGGGATAACTGAAATATCATCACTAACACACCTCAAAAACAAGAAAGGTAGAGAAAAAGGTATAACATTGCGCTTATTAACCTTAATCGACAGAGCCGTGTAAACGCAGGGTCAAAAATAGTTATGGAATTTCGAACGATATGTATAAGATTTGAAACCAAATTACAATTTATGGAAAATCGAGGGGTCTTATTGTTCAAATAAGTATACAGTTACATTCTTTGAAATAACACGTGTGGCAATTAGTAAAATGCTGTGTTCAAATGCTTTCAATATTCCGACTACGAGACATCTTTTCTTTGGAAATTTAGCAGTATTTTTGCAATATATTCGAATTTCGGAAAGCATTTTTTCAAATGTAGTTCTAAAAATATGCTAAAAAAATGATTTGATGCAACTTGAAATGAATGCTACTTTATTTCAGACCCTATACAATTAAAAAATAATCAGTTTTAAGGAATTTAGCAAAAAGCAATCTTATTAACTCAATAAGAAATCCACGTAAAAATTTTGTTTTTCATCCGCATAAGCGCTTAATGCATTGTAAATACTGTAGTTAACATTTTTATATTTTTTGCAGAATTTTAAAATTAGTAGTTTTTTGTTAGAAAACTTATATTTTAAAAAATTTCCATACATGGAACTGTGGAACTGTGGAACTTTTATAACTATTTTTTGGTTGGCCTACTAATACATATGCAAGTAACGGAGTAGTAAACCTGAGGAATCTAGCTATCCTGCCTCACGAATAAGTTGGTTAAAGTATTCGTGAGCTGGCTCATTGCGACGCAATCGTCGCGTTGGTTTGATGTTCGATTTTGTGTGCGGAGAGGGAAGCAAAGCGAAAATAAATCAGTAGGTTTATTCGTTTTTTTCGTTTCGGTCGGCCTTGATTCGTGAGCATAGGAAATTCTCGCTCGTAATTTTCTCGCGCTCCAGTGCCTTCTCTTTAGAAAAAATCGTAGAAAAGCAGATTTGGGTGCTCGTATAAACGAGTTTTATGAGTTTTATAAACCTTGGCCCAAATACGTCTGGATCGGAAATTTTCGAGTTAGTTCGAGAGGGGTACTATTAAGTATTTAACTTGCGGTTTAACTAGGGATCAGCCAGCGCCGAGACGTAATAGCCGAGAAGGACGAGCCAGCCCAGAGGGACCAATCAGGTCAGAGGCCAGGTAGCGAGATGTCCTTGGCCTGCCAGGAGGTTCCATCGGAGGTCAAGTCCGGGGATGTTCGGGGATCGAGAGGGTTACTCTCGATGCCGTCACGAGCCATGCTACGTTTAGCGTGAGCTCACGCCCGACGGCCGGGAGGAGTCCCAGGATCCGCAACCGGAATGGTTCAGCGTCATGGTCGGAAGGTCCACTCCTGATCATTTGGATGGAGCTGAGAGGCGAGAGGGTTAGGTTCATGCTTTGGCTATGCGCTACGGTCAGCATACGTGAGCTGATCTTGGCCTGCTGGTCGCTGGAAGACTATCCTCAGGGTTTTGGAGGAGGTCGATATCTGTCGAGCGATCTCTTGCAGATTCTCAGAGTCATCGGAATACGACATTGATGGCTAAAAGAGGTTGTTCTTCTGAGGTTATCAGAAAACAGCCTGCTAGAAATTTCCATTGCTCGCAAGCTGAGGTTATCAGCCACCAGAATCAACGTAAGGCTCGATTCGTCATCTATTCTGGTGCCACTCAACGCATGGTGCGAGATCAGAGCCTGTTGGTTGATGTCAAGACTCTAGCACAGCCACATATTATCATCACACGTCGTCTACCTCATTAAGCACAAAATCGAGATGTTCGAATGCTTCAAGCAATATGAGGCTATGAAAACAGCGCAGTTCGATCAGAAGTTGGGCAAGCTGCGATGCGACAACGGGCGTGAATACGTTAGTAACGAGTTTCAAAGGCATTGTTCTGAGAAAGTTCAGATGATATTCACGGACCCGCACACTCCGCAGAGCAGAACGGCGTCAGCGAGCGAGCCAACCGAACGTTGAAGGAGAAGGCCAGGACGATGATCCATGGTGGCGAATTGTCTAAGACGATGTGGAACGAAGCTGTTTTATGTGCTGTGTACCTCGCAAATCGCTCACCAAGTCTTGTGGTCAACGAGACACCTTTTGAGATGTGGTTCGGTTGGAGGCCGAGACTGAACAATCTTCGAATTTTTGGGTGCCCAGCTTTCGCGCAGATCCCGAAAGAAAAGCGGCAGAAGCTCGATTCCAAGTCTAAACGACTCGTTTTCGTGGATTATGCGAACAACGAGTACAGACTTTGAGATAGATCGAGCAGATGCATCGAGATTCACCGTAATTTGATCTTCGATGAAGTCAGCGTGATGGAGTCGAAACGAGAGCAAGTAGATTCATCACCATCATCTGTTCAGAAGCCCATTGAGAGCCAGCCTGAGTCTGAACTCACATTTGAGCGGGTTAAACAATGTACCAGTGCCAGAGCAACAAACCACATTCTTAGCCGATGTGCTTGCTTATCTCGATCACATTGTGGGTAACAATCTGAGTTTTGACGATCTTGGTGAGAGCGACTACGAGAGCAGCGCGGAATTCCCGGACGAAGACGATGATGAACAAAATTCTGTCACTCCTGCTCCTGAACCGGCCATGAGACGTAGCTAACGTAGCCGCTGTTCTTGATGACGAGCTACCCCAAACATCACTGAGATGTAACGCCGGGAAGACTAGGATTCCTGGAAGACCGACGTGGAGATGACAGCCATGACAGAGAACAAGATTTGGGAAGCGGTTAGCTTGCCCCGGGTCACAGGAAGCCCATTTTGTCAAAGTTCACAGTGAAAGACTATGGTCAATACAAGACTCGATTGATTGCGAAAGGGTGTTTCCAAAGATCAGGATTGGACTACTGGGAAACAAACGCTCCGGTCGCCAAGATGGAGAGTGTTCAGACCGTCTTGGCGTTACATGGACGTTACAACTGCATTCCTGAATAGAAATTTAGAAGAGGTTATCTTCATGCAGTTGCCAAACGATGTCGTCGGCAAATCGAAGGTCGTTCGATTAAGGAGAAGCCTCTACGGCTTGAAGAAAGCGGAGTGTGCTTGGAACGAGAACCAGTGATTCGACGACGATATACGATTGATTGGTTTCTATTCGTTGAATAGTGGCTGGTGGGTTTACCGGCCAGGATTAGGATTAAAAAACAAGATCCGGGATCATTAATCAGGGACCGGAATCAGGATAAGAGCACAGTATTAGAATCAATGCTTAGTCCGAGATTAAGCATTCAAGACAAAAATACGGAATACAGAACTCAGAATCCGATATATGTATATCCATTGGCCAGTAGCGAACCCAGATTAGCCTCCAGAATCAGAAACCAGGATTTAGAATTAGGAACAGCATTAGAATCAGAATGAAGATACCTTAAACAGATCCTTTTTGCACTATTGTTTCTGTAGTGTAGTGAGGTAAGATAAGGTGATAAAGTTGATCGGTAAGGGTTGTTGCGTGGAAACTAATGCTCCCGAAGCTTATTGGCAATATCGTTAGTAATTTTAGTGAAACTCTTTGAAGATCTAGATTTACTCAGTGTAAGCGACGCTTCTTGACCTAAGATCGAGAGGGCGTCCTTGAAGCGCAATGGCTAACTAGGGGATGGTCGACTACGACCACCAAAAAAAATGCTTAAACTACTCGCGGTCTTTTTTGCATTGTCTGGGCATTGGGTTTGAGGAAAACCTCAGAAGAAGGGCGGTGAGAAAAGTGTTCCTGAAAGCTGGCAAGACATGAGCCAGCTCTCTATCCCTGGAACTTTTTTATGAGTCGGATGCTGCTAAAGAGTCGTAGCTATTTAGAGTTTTAACGGAAGTATAAAATCGCTGTGGTTTGGAATTGTCGCCGTAGTACATTGCGAGTTGAAAATCGATAGCCTTCGTAATAGCATCGGAAGTCGACGGAAGTGTGGTGACTCAAAACTAACACCTGTCTGACTGAAGAGGCAATCCGACGGCCTATGTTTGGACACCCGGAAGACGTAGTTGGCAATTCGTTGGTAAGTCGTTGTACTTTATTGAATCCTTTGAGATCTTTGGGATTGAAATGCGCTTGCATTGATTTTCAAAGAGCCGACCTATATTCCCACCGATATTGCCAGTTTGCTTCTTCCCTCTGTAGAGCGCGAAAACAAATTGTCTCCCCCTGGGGTAAGAGTCCGGGCAAAATATCTTGGCTGCTAGCACATCTGCATTCGCAGATGGCGCAAAAGTGCTAGTAGTAATATTCGTGACTATCAAGGTTTAAAGAGGTGAAATACCCACTACGTAACAGGGTAAAGTGGATTTTGAACTTCATTTGTCTCAACAGCAAGATTTTTTAACCCTTCTCGACTAGTGTCGTTTATTACAATAAATTCTTTGAAAAATTAAAGCTTCCCATTAACTAAACTATCGTATGCACATCACATCTTTTATTTGTTTAATTTCTTCTACAATCAAACAAATCACAACACTGAAGGGTGGCTTGATTTGACAGAATCTTTTCTCAGAATAAATCTGTTTTTTTTCTTCTCTCGTTCCACTACAGGCTTTCTTCTCGGAAGCTGTGCCAATAGACACGGGGAATAAACAAGTACCTTGTGGATATAAACTCTTGAACGTCTCGTTGAGATATCGGCTGTTTTATTGTGATTATATATTGACAATGAACTTTCCAAATAGCAGCGGCAGCATGTGGATGCCATTTTAGTGTCTTTGTTGGGGCAGTAAATATCCGGGTTGAAAAGCAAACAATATATCGGAAAAGTAGCTTCACTTAATCTCGAAGTTTTATGTCGGAATCAAACTAAACACCTTCAATCAAATTTTGGATCATTTTGAACTGACATAAATTTCTTGGATGGGATGTTCAAATTTTTGAAAAACAGAAAAATGTACTTTTTACATGGCGACCGTGAAAAAAACCCTCATGACAATTCAATTCGCAGCCTAGTTTCGACCGGAATGCAATCTGGTTGGACAAACAAGGTCCACCGAACTCAAGGTAACCATTCCCATTAATCTTGTCCGCCGGATGTGCCTTGTCACAGTTACGAATAGCGTAATGAATCTCGCAGGCTCTCCCATTCATTAGGGCAGCGAAATGTTTTCCAAATAGAGGATGTTGCTGCATCAGACACATACGCAGAAGACCATTTTTCTCCCGTTTGTCCGGGTACAATGGAACTCATTACGGAAATTTCATTCGCTGCCGGACGAATCCGAATGATGATGGTCGGAAACCGGGATGATGGATTTTCGGACGTGTAACACCACCGGACCAGGACATGGCGGACAGAACAACATCAACAACGTCCTTACCCCTAATGAGTACACTAATTAATTTCGGTCACTACTTGAGATATTCGGCGAAATCGGGCGGGCGTGATGGACTTCTGCCGGTGATGACGTTCGAGGCGAAAATCAGGACGTGCTTCGGACAGGTTCATCAATTTGCGGGCTATGGTTAGTTTTTCCTTCGGAGATTTATTTCGAAGCTATAAATAAAATCAAGCTTCATTGACAAGACTCATCTTAGGCAAATGAAAAGGTTTTTGATAACAGACCAACTTGAACATACGTTATTTCTATGAAGATTTCACACAAAATTTAAAAATTTTCCTTCATTTTTGGAAGGTATGAATGAAAGGTATTTTCTGAAAAAAATGTAATGTAGTAGTATATATCTGATAAAATCTGTGTTGATATGAGGATATTACTCGAAATCTACACAATTCTAAAGACCAATTTTACCAATTTTACAAATTAAACAAATTTTATAAACTTTACAAATTTTACAAATCTTACAAATTTAACAAATTTTACAAATTTTACAAATTTACAATTTTCACAAATTTTATAAATCTTACAAATTTTTCAAATGTTACAAATTTTACAAATTTTACAAATTTTACAAATTTTACAAATTTTACAAATTTTACAAATTTTACAAATTTTACAAATTTTACAAATTTTACAAATTTTACAAATTTTACAAATTTTACAAATTTTACAAATTTTACAAATTTTACAAATTTTACAAATTTTACAAATTTTACAAATTTTACAAATTTTACAAATTTTACAAATTTTACAAATTTTACAAATTTTACAAATTCTACAAATTTGACAAATTTTACAAATTTGACAAATTTTACAAATTTGATAAATTTGACTAATTTTACAAATTTGACAAATTTTACAAATTAATCATATTTCACAAATTTTACAAATTTAACAAATTTTACAAATTTTACAAATTTTACAAATTTTACAAATTTTACAAATTTTACAAATTTTACAAATTTTACAAATTTTACAAATTTTACAAATTTTACAAATTTTACAAATTTTACAAATTTTACAAATTTTACAAATTTTACAAATTTTACAAATTTTACAAATTTTACAAATTTTACAAATTTTACAAATTTTACAAATTTTACAAATTTTACAAATTTTACAAATTTTACAAATTTTACAAATTTTACAAATTTTACAAATTTTACAAATTTTACAAATTTTACAAATTTTACAAATTTTACAAATTTTACAAATTTTACAAATTTTACAAATTTTACAAATTTTACAAATTTTACAAATTTTACAAATTTTACAAATTTTACAAATTTTACAAATTTTACAAATTTTACAAATTTTACAAATTTTACAAATTTTACAAATTTTACAAATTTTACAAATTTTACAAATTTTACAAATTTTACAAATTTTACAAATTTTACAAATTTTACAAATTTTACAAATTTTACAAATTTTACAAATTTTACAAATTTTACAAATTTTACAAATTTTACAAATTTTACAAATTTTACAAATTTTACAAATTTTACAAATTTTACAAATTTGACAAATTTGACAAATTTGACAAATTTTACAAATTTTACAAATTTTACAAATTAATCCTATTTCTCAAATTTTACAAATTTTACAAATTTTACAAATTTTACAAATTTTACAAATTTTACAAATTTTACAAATTTTACAAATTTTACAAATTTTACAAATTTTACAAATTTTACAAATTTTACAAATTTTACAAATTTTACAAATTTTACAAATTTTATAAATTTTGCAAATTTTACAAATTTTACAAATTTTACAAATTTTACAAATTTTACAAATTTGACTAATTTTACAAATTTTACAAATTTTACAAATTTTTCAAATTATTCAAATTTTACAAATCTTTCAAATTTTACAAATTTCAAAATTTTACAAAATTTGCAAATTTAACATATTTAACAATTTAAAAATTTTTACAAATTTTACAAATTTTACAAATTTTACAAATTTTACAAATTTTACAAATTTTACAAATTTTACAAATTTTACAAATTTTACAAATTTTACAAATTTTTCAAATTATTCAAATTTTTACAAATCTTACAAATTTTAAAATTTTACAAAATTTAAAAATTTAACATATTTAACAAATTTAAAAATTTTTACAAATTTTAAAAATTTACAAATTTTTCAATGCAAATTTCTAAAATTTTACAAATTTTACAAATTTAACAAAATTCAACAAATTTTCAGATTTTACAAATTTAACAAAATTCAACAAATTTTACAAATTTTACAAATTTTACAAATTTTACTAATTTTACAAATTTTACAAATTTTGCAAATTTTACAATTTTCAAAATTTAACAAATTCTACAAATTTTCAAAATTTAACAAATTCTACAAATTTTACAAATTTCAAAAATTTTAATCATTAATCCTTTTTTACAAATTTTACAGATTCTACAAATTTTACAAATTCTACAAATTTTACAGATTCTACAAATTTTTCAAATTCTACAATGACAAAAATGACAGAAATGACAAAAATAACAAAAATGACAAAAATGACAAAAATGACAAAAATGACAAAAATGACAAAAATGACAAAAATGACAAAAATGACAAAAATGACAAAAATGACAAAAATGACAAAAATGACAAAAATGACAAAAATGACAAAAATGACAAAAATGACAAAAATGACAAAAATGACAAAAATGACAAAAATGACAAAAATGATAAAAATGACAAATATGACAAAAATGACAAAAAAGACAAAAATGACAAAAATGACAAAAATGACAAAAATGACAAAAATGACAAAAATGACAAAAATGACAAAAATGACAAAAATGACAAAAATGACAAAAATGACAAAAATGACAAAAATGACAAAAATGACAAAAATGACAAAAATGACAAAAATGACAAAAAATGACAAAAATGGCAAAAATGACAAAAATGACAAAAATGACAAAAATGACAAAAATGACAAAAATGACAAAAATAACAAAAATGACAAAAATGACAAAAATGACAAAAATGACAAAAATGACAAAAAGGACAGAAATGATGAAAATGACAAAAATAACAAAAATGACAAAAATGACAAAAATGACAAAAATGACAAAAATGACAAAAATGACAAAAATGACAAAAATGACAAAAATGACAAAAATGACAAAAATGACAAAAATGACAAAAATGACAAAAATGACAAAAATGACAAAAATGACAAAAATGACAAAAATGACAAAAATGACAAAAATGACAAAAATGACAAAAATGACAAAAATGACAAAAATGACAAAAATGACAAAAATACAAAAATGACAAAAATGACAAAAATGACAAAAATGACAAAAATGACAAAAATGACAAAAATGACAAAAATGACAAAAATGACAAAAATGACAAAAATGACAAAAATGACAAAAATGACAAAAATGACAAAAATGACAAAAATGACAAAAATGACAAAAATGACAAAAATGACAAAAATGACAAAAATGACAAAAATGACAAAAATGACAAAAATGACAAAAATGACAAAAATGACAAAAATGACAAAAATGACAAAAATGACAAAAATGACAAAAATGACAAAAATGACAAAAATGACAAAAAATGACAAAAATGACAAAAATGACAAAAATGACAAAAATGACAAAAATGACAAAAATGACAAAAATGACAAAAATGACAAAAATGACAAAAATGACAAAAATGACAAAAATGACAAAAATGACAAAAATGACAAAAATGACAAAAATGACAAAAATGACAAAAATGACAAAAATGACAAAAATGACAAAAATGACAAAAATGACAAAAATGACAAAAATGACAAAAATGACAAAAATGACAAAAATGACAAAAATGACAAAAATGACAAAAATGACAAAAATGACAAAAATGACAAAAATGACAAAAATGACAAAAATGACAAAAATGACAAAAATGACAAAAATGACAAAAATGACAAAAATGACAAAAATGACAAAAATGACAAAAATGACAAAAATGACAAAAATGACAAAAATGACAAAAATGACAAAAATGACAAAAATGACAAAAATGACAAAAAATGACAAAAATGACAAAAATGACAAAAATGACAAAAATGACAAAAATGACAAAAATGACAAAAATGACAAAAATGACAAAAATGACAAAAATGACAAAAATGACAAAAATGACAAAAATGACAAAAATGACAAAAATGACAAAAATGACAAAAATGACAAAAATGACAAAAATGACAAAAATGACAAAAATGACAAAAATGACAAAAATGACAAAAATGACAAAAATGACAAAAATGACAAAAAATGACAAAAATGACAAAAATGACAAAAATGACAAAAATGACAAAAATGACAAAAATGACAAAAATGACAAAAATGACAAAAATGACAAAAATGACAAAAATGACAAAAATGACAAAAATGACAAAAATGACAAAAATGACAAAAATGACAAAAATGACAAAAATGACAAAAATGACAAAAATGACAAAAATGACAAAAATGACAAAAATGACAAAAATGACAAAAATGACAAAAAGGACAAAAATGACAAAAATGACAAAAATGACAAAAATGACAAAAATGACAAAAATTACAAAAATTACAAAAATTACAAAAATTACAAAAATTACAAAAATTACAAAAATTACAAAAATTACAAAAATTACAAAAATGACAAAAATTACAAAAATTACAAAAATTACAAAAATGACAAAAATGACAAAAATGACAAAAATGACAAAAATGACAAAAATGACAAGAATGACAAAAATGACAAAAATGACAAAAATGACAAAAATGACAAAAATGACAAAAATGACAAAAATGACAAAAATGACAAAAATGACAAAAATGACAAAAATGACAAAAATGACAAAAATGACAAAAATGACAAAAATGACAAAAATGACAAAAATGACAAAAATGACAAAAATGACAAAAATGACAAAAATGACAAAAATGACAAAAATGACAAAAATGACAAAAATGACAAAAATGACAAAAATGACAAAAATGACAAAATTTACAAAAATGACAAAAGTGACATAATTGACAGAAATTTAAAAAAATACCCAAATTTCACCATTTTTACAAATTTTACAAACTTTACAAATTTTACAAATTTTACGAATTTTACAAGTTTTACAAATTGGCAAAATTTTTTAAATTTTTAAAATTTTTAAAATTTGTAAAATTTGAAAAATTTGTAAAATTTGTAAAATTTGTAAAATTTGTAAAATTTGTAAAATTTGTAAAATTTGTAAAATTTGTAAAATTTGTAAAATTTGTAAAATTAGTAAAATTAGTAAAATTAGTAAAATTAGTAAAATTTGTAAAATTTGTAAAATTTGTAAAATTTGTCAAATTTGTAAAATTTGTAAAATTTGTAAAATTTGTAAAATTTGTAAAATTTGTAAAATTTGTAAAATTTGTAAAATTTGTAAAATTTGTAAAATTTGTAAAATTTGTAAAATTTGTAAAATTTGTAAAATTTGTAAAATTTGTAAAATTTGTAAAATTTGTAAAATTTGTAAAATTTGTAAAATTTGTAAAATTTGTAAAATTTGTAAAATTTGTAAAATTTGTAAAATTTGTAAAATTTGTAAAATTTGTAAAATTTGTAAAATTTGTAAAATTTGTAAAATTTGTAAAATTTGTAAAATTTGTAAAATTTGTGAAATTTGTAAAATTTGTGAAATTTGTAAAATTTGTAAAATTTGTAAAATTTGTAATATTTGTAAAGTTTATAAAATTTGTAAAATTTGTAAAATTTGTAAAATTTGTAAAATTTGTAAAATTTGTAAAATTTGTAAAATTTGTAAAATTTGTAAAATTTGTAAAATTTGTAAAATTTGTAAAATTTGTAAAATTTGTAAAATTTGTAAAATTTGTAAAATTTGTAAAATTTGTAAAATTTGTAAAATTTGTAAAATTTGTAAAATTTGTAAAATTTGTAAAATTTGTAAAATTTGTAAAATTTGTAAAATTTGTAAAATTTGTAAAATTTGTAAAATTTGTAAAATTTGTAAAATTTGTAAAATTTGTTAAATTTGTAAAATTTTCATATTCTTACATTCCTAAAATTCATAAAATTTGTAAAAATTGTAAAATTTGTAAAATTTGTAAAATTTGTAGAATTCGTAAAATTTGTAAAAATTTGTAAAATTTTTGAAATTTTTTAAATTTGTAAAATTTGTGAAATGTGTGAAATTTGTAAAATTTATAAAATTTGTGAAATTTGTAAAACTTTTAAAATTTGTAAAATTTGTAAAATATATAGAAGTTATAGAATTTTTAAATATTGTAAAATTTGAAATTTGTAAATTTTGGAAAATTTTTCAAATCTGGCAAATTTTTAAAATTTTTGAAATTTGAAAAATTTGTAAGTTATAAAATTCGTAAAAAAACTGTAAAAACTGTGGATATTTCAAAAATATGTCGAAATCTGTTAAATTTGCAAAATGGTTAAATTTTTGAAATTTTCTTTTGGAAATTTGTAAAACTTGTAATCTAAAACACTTGTCATCTTCTAATAAAAATACATAAAAATGTATACACATAGTGTAACTCGCTAGGAAGGTAAAACGAACGTCGGTACCTCAAAATATTCTGAGAATTTTTTCTACCAGTTCTGTTGAAAACTCCGAAGCAACAGCACTTGGTAATGGGTTTGAAGAGCCTCTTGACTCCATTTAGCACAGAATGGAGGTTTTTGTACCTACCTTTTTGTCGAACAGGCCAAACATTTTGCTCACGACAAAACGACGGACGATGTGTACTACTAGCTACTAGAGCATGTCTAACCGAACACTCAAGTTAGATGATAAAATAAATGCTATTTTCGTGAAATATATTGGCAATAAAAAAAAGCAACTGACGGATGTTGTTTTTTTTTTTTTGCCAATCATCATTGATACTTTTCATTCAACAAGCCCTCATCAACAGTGTCCTTGAACTTCCCGGATGGCCAAACGGATAATTGCAACAACAGTACGGTCAAATGGGCGGTAAAGGTCAGAGTGTTTGTGTTTGGGTAGGGTGGTGTGAGTGTGAAAAGGGGTGTTATAATTACTCTGAGGTTTTACTTACGATGCTCAATATTCTATCCCCCTTCCTGGAGTGAACATTATTTTTCTTTCGTTCCGGTGGCTCCAGAGAGTGGCTCAAGAAACGGGTGAAACATCTTGAAAGTCTGCTAGCCTTACAAAGGCATGTGAAGGCAGTTTTCAATAAACACCAAAGCGGAAGAAGAAAAATTCCAATTAACAACTTCCCCGAGTTTGATTTTTATTGATCGAACAATAATCATCATAGGGATTTTTCAGTCGATGACGATGATTACATCGCATTAACAAACTTCACAAAAGTTGTTTGCGAGAAAATTCCCGTACATTTCCGCAAAACAAAGCTTACTTCCGTCATCGTTCGGTGAATTTTAATCCTGCTTTTGATGAGGGGTAGACGGAAAAATGTTCCTTTTTCCCTGAAAGCAAAATTTTCCGCGCCCGACAAAGAAAACCACGCGTAAGTGGTCGGGTGGCAAGACTAATAAAATTTCAATAATTCCGGCAAGCTTTGCCGAAGGAATTTTCGCAATTTTCCAAACCTCCGCCTGCAAAATTGGGCTAGCGAAGGACAAATCGCCGCACCGAAGTCCTAGGACAGTAAAGCCGCACAAGGGGAAAGAAATTTCCGTAAATTTGCGTCCCCGTTGTTTTCAGCAGTTTGTGGCGAGCCATGATATATTAAATTACTTTCTATTTTTTTTTACGTTGGATGAATCCCATTTTCTGATGTTTTTTTTGTGGTTGAGTACAGTGCAGACATTCGTAATTTGATTGCCGGATTGACATTGAATATATTTCGAAGAATCGAAGGTACCAGAAAATAAACACGAGGTTTTCAATGAAAAAATATTAAAACCCAGCACTTACAACAAAATAATTAAAATCACTAATAACAAACAAATTTACAAATTTAGTATTTGTTACACAAAGTCAAAAACTTAAAAAGTCAAAAACGCAAAAAGTTGAAAAATAAATAAACACAAAAAGTTAAACAATTACAAATTGAAAAGTAAAAAGTCGAAATATATAAAAAAAAAAATAAATTATCAAAAAGTCGAAAAGTCAAAAAGTCTAAAGATCAAAAGATCAGAAAGTCAAAAGTCAAAAAAATTAAAAAATCAAAAACGCAAAAGATCAAAAAGTCAAAGGGCCAAAATGTAAAAAAATTTAAAAAGTAAAGAAAAAGTCAGAAAGTTAAAAAGTCAAAAAGCCAAAAGCTAAAAAGTCAAAAAGTCAAAAAGTCGTCAAAAAGTCTAAAAGTCGAAAAGTCGACAAGTCAAAAAGTCTAAAATTTTTTACTTTTAGACTTTTTGACTTGTGGACTAGTTAAAAAGTAGAAAAGTAAAAAAGTCAATAATTCAAAATGTCAAAATGTCAAAAAGTCATTATATCAAAATGTCAAAAAGTCAAAAAAAAAAATTAAAAAGTTAAATAGTCGAAAAGCCAAGCAGCCAAAAAGTCAAAAGTTGAAAAGTCAAAAAGTTTAAAAGTAAGTGTTGCGTGCTATTTTAGCAATACTGTTTATAGTATATAGAAACCATAATGACAGTGATCTAGATACTTGTCAGAATAGGCTCCACTGCTTTGTAGAACAGGAAATAAAAATGTCATTCTGAAATCGATTGTGAACCATATAGCACGTTTATCGAAAGAGGTACCAAATCATCAAAATTTTACTAAATTCTTTAAATCAGCATCTTAAATTTATTATTCTAGTATATTCGGCTAAACTCACAATCAAAATTAAAACAGTTGTTACGAAAATAGTGACTAGGAGATTTAATATGTAAGTCATTCAAATTTGTTAACCTAATTTAATACTAATCAAAATGAAAAATAATTACAGTTTTGAGCTATCACATCCATAAAATAAAACGGACGATTGCTTCAAATAACTCCGAAAGTTCACGTAACAACACTCAAAAATATTAACATTACGAACGTGATCGTGATGAATAGGCCCCAGACCCGTTCACAGACACGCGCTTCTCGAGAACAAGATGGACATAACCTGGTTGAGGAAAACGTCAACAAAGATTCCCAGGGAGGTGATACGTTTGTTCCGAGTTTTGTGGATGTTGACCGGGCTAACAAGAACGATTGCCGGTTTTGTAAACGACCGAATGGCGCGGAACGATTTATGGTGCAGTGTGTATCGTGCGAAAGATGGGACCATTTTGCGTGCGCAGGTGTTACCACAGAAACAGCGAAAGATATCGTTTACCGTTGTGCTCTCTGTGTTCCGCGAATACCAGTACCACCGCCGAGCTCTGCTACTGGGCAATCCACTTCCAGCAGCACTCGCCGAGCGAAAATTGCTAGGGATTTGGAAAACTGGAAGAGGAACTAAAACTGCAGAATGACGCGGCAAATGCGAAATTGGAGCGGGATCGTGCCTAATTGGATAAACGGTACGAGTTACTCAAACAGCAAGACGATGTGGAGGACGGTAAAAGTGAACGTAGTTACCACAGTGGGCAGTCGCGTTCCAGAACTGCGAATTGGGTTCGAGAGCAAGCGGTTGCGACCGAGAAATCCGGCCGAGGTGTTGTTGGACAAACGCCTAAACCCGATGTTCGGACCAACGAACCTGGAACAGCAACAATAGAGAAACTGTGTGGTAAAATGACATCGACTCCCATAGTTGAATCGACTTTAGAAGGCAGGCCAAGAACGATTGACAGCCTTTCTATCGGTTTCCTACCCGAGGGTGGCTCAGAGGTATCGACAGACATGTCCCTGAATCACATTCCAAAAGTCGACATCCAACCATTCGTTAACATGCTCGAGGATCAGCTAAGCTACCGGAAACCAACAGGAACTATACCCAAAACCGTTAAACCATCCTTCGAACAGTGGCAACGCGAAACGATTGGAGTACGAAAGGTTCGTGAGCTGCAGCAGATGCACGAAAAGGAAAACGACATTCGTAGGAAACGAGAAATAGAGTTGACGGAAAAGCTTAAACATTTGGATATACAGCGGCAAGCAGAAGCAGACAGAATGAGGAAGGTGGAAGCAGATCTTCGGCAGCAACTGCAAGAATTTCGGGAACATCACGAAGGAATCTATAGACAGCGCTTGCTAGATTTGGAGAAACGTGACGACGAGCTGAACCAACTTCGACGGGTGGAAAAGCAGTTACGCGATGAGTTAGATGTAGCTCATGGGCGACAACCAAGCTTAGGGGATAGTGTTTTCAATATTAGTCCCCGAACAGGTAACATTCCTCCTCCTCCATCTGCTATGTCACCGGTAAGTACCACGATTCCGAACCAAAATGCAAATATGAACCCAGAGTTTTCAAATGTGTTTACCGCACCCATAAGCTCTCCAGTTGGGGCGCGTTCACAAATTTTCTTTGAATCTCAGGCACCCTCTCCACTAAATATTTTTCCAAATTACACACCACCAATCCAACCAACATACATTCAAACACACCCGAACGATTTTCAACACCCTGTAGAGAATAATACGCAGTTTCAGTATGGTCCAACTCCCACGCAAATGGTAGCTCGTCATGTGTTCGCTAAGGACTTGCCAATATTCGATGGGAATCCTCTTGATTGGCCACTGTTTATCACCAGCTACGAGCAGTCTTCGAATGCGTGTGGGTTTTCCGATTCCGAAAATCTTTTACGTCTTCAGCGATGTTTGAAGGGGAAAGCAAAAGAAGAGGTTCATAGCTTTCTTTTGCATCCATCCACCGTTTCGAAAGTTATTTCCACTTTGCAAACGCTTTATGGTCGTCCTACACAAATCGTACATCATATGATAAGTAAAATTCGTTCCACTCCAGCCCCGAAAGAAGATCGGTTGGACACACTAGTAAGTTTTGGCCTCGCAGTTCAGAACATGTGCAGTCATTTGAGAGCGGTCGGCATGGGAAGTCATATGGGGAATACAAATCTTCTACAGGAGCTGGTGGATAAGTTACCGCCTGTCGTTCAGTTTAATTGGGCACTTTACCAACATCAGCTACCCACAGTGGACCTTCAATCGTTCGGTCAGTATATGTAGCTGTAAGTACGAGTAAGATTACGTTACGCCGGGATGATCGGGTCAAGTCCAAGAACAAAGCGTTCGTGAACACCCACACAGCCGTGAATATATCTGGTGATTTAACTGAAGTTCCTAATATAAACCATCCTCCAGATACGGGAGCAGATTTCAAAACGTGCATAGCTTGCAAGGGAAAGTGTAGGTCGATGGAAAAGTGTTCTAGATTTTTAAACATGTCATTAGATGATCGTTGGTCGTTAGTGAAAGAACGCAAAGTATGTCGTCGTTGTCTTACGCCGCACCGTCGTTGGCCATGCAAAGGAGAAGTATGCGGAACCAACAATTGCCAGAAGAAGCATCATCGACTGCTGCATTTCGAACCAAAGGCTCCTGAGACAACAGTTGCAACAGTTTCTATCCATCGGCAAGTAAGTAGTTCAATCCTGTATCGAATTCTTCCAGTCACACTGTACGGTCCCAAAGGAAAGGTGGAAACGTTTGCCTTTTTAGACGACGGTTCTGCAGTAACATTGTTAGAGGACAATATAGCCAGACAATTAGGAGCAGAAGGAAAAGCAACGTCTTTGTGTATTCAATGGACTGGAGGCGTAACTAAAACGATTTCCGGAACCAGGATCGTGGAGTTAGAGATAGCAGCCGATAGTAGTGGAATTCGGTTTCCTTTGTCGAAAGTTTATACAGTAGATTGTCTTGGTCTTCCTAAACAAAGCATTAATTACGAAGCGTTGTCTAGAGAATATAGTCATCTCAGGGGTCTTCCGGTGGCGAGTTTTAATTCAGCAGTGCCAGGAATACTTATTGGTCTCAGCAATATGCATTTACTGACAACTTTGAAAGCCAGAGAAGGAGGTACAGGAGAACCGGTAGCGATGAAGTCTCGCATTGGCTGGTCGGTGCAGGGTTGCTTACCAGGGGGAGCAGAAAGTATGCCACATCGTCAAATGCATGTTTGCGCTAGAGAGGAACAAGATCTTCATGAATATGTTCGACAGTTCTTTGAGTTCGAGAGTTTGGGAGTAACGGTGGCTCCAGAGAGAAAATCAGCTGATGATCTTCGAGCACAACACATTTTGGAATCTACAACGAAACGAGGCACAGACGGTCGTTTTGAAGTGGGGTTGCTGTGGCGATACGATTACGTGGAGTTTCCCGAAAGTAAGCCTATGGCTGAAAAACGATTCAAATGTTTGGAAAAACGGCTCCATCAGAATCCAGCTTTGTACAACTCAGTTCGACAACAAATATTAGCATATCAGCAAAAGGGATACGCACATCAGGCTTCGGAAGCAGAAATTCAATCCTTTGATATCCGACGGACATGGTACCTGCCACTTGGAATTGTACTGAACGATAAAAAGCCGGGAAAAGTTCGTCTAATTTGGGACGCTGCGGCGAAGGTCGAGGGAGTTTCACTGAACAGCATGCTGATGAAAGGTCCAGATCTATTGACTTCTTTATTGTCCGTTTTATTTCGTTATCGAGAAAGGGAGGTGGCCATTTCAGGTGACATCAGAGATATGTTCCACCAGATGACTGTGCGGAAGGAAGATCGCTCCGCCCAGCTTTTCCTGTGGCGGGACACTCCAGATCAAGATATCCAGACGATGGTAGCCGACGTTGCTATATTCGGTGCCACATGCTCACCTGCACATTCCCAGTATGTGAAAAACTTGAATGCAGCCGAACATGCGGACAGATACCCTAAAGCAGCAGCAGCGATCATGGATTCACACTACGTTGATGATTATCTTCAACGCGTTGATACAGCAGAGGAGGCGATGGAGTTAGTCGAGCAGGTGTCGAAGGTCCATGCCAACGGGGGATTCCAAATAGTTAACTGGTTGTCAAGCTCTAAATTAGTTCTGGAGAAACTAGGTGAAGTGGATCCTGCTAGCGTTAAAGCTTTACGATTTGATGGTGAGTCAGGAGAAGTAGTGGAGGAACGTCTTCTCGGAATGGTTTGGCAACCGATAACGGATACCTTCTCATTCTCATTGGTATTCCGTAAGGAAGTAACTGATTTGATCTTGGGTGAAGTGGTTCCCACAAAACGACAACTTCTTAGACTCGTGATGAGCATTTATGACCCGCTCGGCATGGTTTCAAATTTCGTAATTCATGGTAAAATACTTTTACAAGAAGTTTGGAGATCAAAAACCGGATGGGACGAACAGATTACCCCTGAAAACGTGACACGTTTCAAGCTTTGGATAGAGTTTTTGAGGAAAATAGAAATGGTCCATATCCATCGATGTTACTTCCCTGGGTATCGCAGAGACAGTTTCCAGAGCCTGCAACTTCATATATTTGTAGACGCTAGTGAGCAGGCGTATGCAGCAGTTGCATTTTTCAGAATTGTGGATTGTGGTGTAGTTCGATGTACCCTCGTTTCATCTAAGACCAAGGTTGCACCGCTGAAGCTGTTATCTATCCCACGTTTGGAATTACTTGCGGCGGTTTTAGGTGTTCGGATTAGAAAAACGATTGAATCAGAGCATTCACTGGAAGTCAAGCAGACCTTTTTCTGGAGCGACTCTTCAACGGTCCTTGCTTGGATCAGGTCGGATCTACGGAAGTATAGTTTGTATGTGGGACACCGAATCAACGAAATTCTGGAATCGTCTCGAATCGACGAGTGGAGATGGGTTCCAACTCGCCTCAACGTCGCTGACGACGCAACGAAATGGGGGAAAGGACCGTCGTTTGAACCGGAAGGCCGTTGGTTTAGAGCCCCAAGTTTCCTTTACGATGAACAAGAAGAATGGCCTAAAGATCGTGCTGTACCGGAAACAATCGAGGAGGTGCGTTCATTCCGTATCAACACACACGTTTTATCAGAACCGATCGTCGATCCCACTCCCTTTTCCAAATGGGAAAGGCTGTTACGTGCTACAGGCTACGTCCATTGCTTCATCGATTCCAGGAAAATGGAATCGAAAAAATTGACTAGTGAACACCTAAGAAAAGCGGAGCAAACTTTGTGGAAAGTAGCACAAGCTGAGTTCGGTGAGGAAATTGCAGTTTTGAATTATAACAAGAATGTCACGTTGGAGAAGAAACGGAAAATTAAGAAATCAAGTCCGATAGCAAGCTACAACGCCTTTCTAGATGAAGCAGGCGTCTTGAGAGTAAGTGGGCGTTTGGAAGCGGCTGATTGGTTACCCTATGACGCAAAGTACCCTATAATACTTCCCAAAAATCATCGGATCACCGTTTTGTTACTGGACTGGATGCATCGGAAACACCATCATGCGAATAACGAAACAGTGACCAACGAAATTCGACAGAGGTTTCGAATTCCTCGACTACGAGTACAAGTGCAATTGGCCAAGAAGAACTGCATGTGGTGTCGGGTTTACACGACAGTGCCGGCAGCACCAATAATGGGGCCACTTCCCAGAGTGAGAATCACTCCCTTTCTGCGCCCCTTTACTTATTTGGGAATCGATTATTTCGGGCCATACTTGGTTAAGGTGGGAAGATCAGCAGTGAAACGTTGGGTTGTGCTCTTTACATGCCTGACCATAAGAGCTATACATTTGGAAGTGGCAGCGACGTTGACAAGTGATTCATGTAAGAAGGCGATTCGGCGATTCATTGCTCGTCGAGGTGCGCCTGAAGAAATTTATACGGACAACGGAACCAATTTCTTGGGTGTTAGTCGTGAGCTACAAGCAGAGATGCAGAAAATCAACAACGAACTTAGCAGCACTTTTACCGACACGTCGACGCAGTGGCATTTTATTCCCCCCGCAGCGCCGCATATGGGCGGGTGCTGGGAAAGGATGGTGAGATCGGTTAAGGCAGCATTAGGATCGATACCGACAGAAAGGAAACTTGACGACGAATCACTTAGCACCGTATTGGCGGAAGCAGAACACATGGTGAACTCGAGGCCGTTGACATTTATTCCGCTGGAAACAGAAAATGATGAATCGCTGACACCTAATCATTTTTTGCTGATGAGTTCTCAAGGAGTGCGCCAGGGTATGAAAAAACCAGTAGAACAAGCTGTTGCCTTCAAAAGAAGTTGGGATACGATACAATATGTTCTACAATGCTTCTGGAGACGCTGGATCGTCGAGTACCTACCAACCATTACACGTAGGACAAAATGGTTTGAAGAAGTACGTCCGATAAAAGAGGGTGAGTTGGTTGTAATTGTGGATGAGGGTGTCAGGAATCGTTGGATACGTGGAAAGGTTCTGAAAACTCATTTGGGTAAAGATGGCATAGCCAGAGCCGCAGATCTACAAACAAACAAGGGTATTTTAACCAGACCGTTTACCAAAATCGCACTGCTAGATGTCGGAGTGCATGACACCGATGCAGAGACTACGGTGACATGAGGGGGAGGATGTTGCGTGCTATTTTAGCAATACTGTTTATAGTATATAGAAACCATAATGACAGTGATCTAGATACTTGTCAGAATAGGCTCCACTGCTTTGTAGAACAGGAAATAAAAATGTCATTCTGAAATCGATTGTGAACCATATAGCACGTTTATCGAAAGAGGTACCAAATCAACAAAATTTTACTAAATTCTTTAAATCAGCATCTTAAATTTATTATTCTAGTATATTCGGCTAAACTCACAATCAACATTAAAACAGTTGTTACGAAAATAGTGACTAGGAGATTTAATATGTAAGTCATTCAAATTTGTTAACCTAATTTAATACTAATCAAAATGAAAAATAATTACAGTTTTGAGCTATCACATCCATAAAATAAAACGGACGATTGCTTCAAATAACTCCGAAAGTTCACGTAACAACAGTAAGAATGTCAGAAGGTCAAAAAGTTTAAAAAGTTCAAAAAGTAAAAAATTCAACAAGTCAAATATTCAAAAAGTAAAAAAAAAGCAAAAAATTAGAAAAGTCGACAGTCTAAAAATTCAAAAAATCAAAAAATTAAATAGTGAAAAAGTCTAAAAGTCAAAATGTCAAAAAAAAAAAAAGTTAAAAGTTGATAACGTCAAAAAGTCGAAAAATTAAAAAAAATCAAAAAGTCAAATAATGAAAAAGTCAAAATGTCAAAAATTCAAAAGTCATGAAGTCAAGCAGCCAAAAAGTCAAAAAGTCAAAAAGTAAAAAAGTCAAAAAGTCAAAACGTCAAAAAGTCAAAAAGTCAAAAAGTCAAAAAGTCAAAAAGTCAAAAAGTCAAAAAGTCAAAAAGTCAAAAAGTCAAAAAGTCAAAAAGTCAAAAAGTCAAAAAGTCAAAAAGTCAAAAAGTCAAAAAGTCAAAAAGTCAAAAAGTCAAAAAGTCAAAAAGTCAAAAAGTCAAAAAGTCAAAAAGTCAAAAAATCAAAAAATCAAAAAATTAAAAAGTCAAAAAGTCAAAACGTAAAAAAGTCAAAAAGTCAAAAAGTCAAAAAGTCAAAAAGTCAAAAAGTCAAAAAGTCAAAAAGTCATAAAAGTCAAAAAGTCAAAAAGTCAAAAAGTCAAACAGTCAAAAAGTCAAAAAGTCAAAAAGTTAAAAAGTCAAAAAGTCAAAAAGTCAAAAAGTCAAAAAGTCAAACAGTCAAACAGTCAAACAGTCAAAAAGTCAAAAAATCAAGATATCAAAAAGCCAAAAAGTCAAAAAGCCAAAAAGTTAAAAAGTTTAAAAGTCAAAAAGTCAAAAAGTTTAAAAGACAGGTCAGGTAAAATTGTCAGTAAAAAAATAACAAGTTATAAAGTCAAAAAGTCGAAGTTAAAAAATCAAAAAGTCGAAAAGTGAAAAAGTCAAAAAGTTAAAAAGTCGAAAAGTCAAAAAGTCATAAAGTGAAAAAGTGAAAAAATGAAGAAGTTAAAAAGTGAAAAAGTGAAAAATTGAAAAAGTGAAAAAGTGAAAAAAAGTGGTGCAGCATCGAAATCCACTGGACGACACCATCCATTAAAAGTAAGGACGAACAATTTGTCACAATTCAGTCCGTACAATATCAACTCAATGGCAATGGCATCAGATAACTGCGGGCCCGCAATCTGCCTGGGGGAAGCTCTGCTTTGACCGACCAATTAAAGCTCAAATCCATTGACCCAAATGATAATTACGTCATCAATTTCGATAAATTAATTTTCTATCTAATTGCGGACATTTTGTTTCAACGCGCAAAACGACTCGCAGAGATTTCGCTGGGAATGAGAAGGACGGGGACACAAAAAGCGGACGGAAATCGAGGATGCTACTGCTGCAAAATCGCAACTCGGAATCGGTTATAGTTTTCACGCTAGTCGCAGCACTGTGTTCGGTCCGACTTTTGGCAAATGGCCAACGGAAAGCCGGGGTTGGCAAATGGGGTTGTAAAATAGAGTACCCTCATTCTCGATCCCATCTGGTGGCTGCGTTTCTAAATACATAGCACTCTAAGTAGTAAGGCCCGTTTTACCCGCTCTGCTTCTTCTGGAATTCCTTGAAGTAAGAATTTTCCCCGGTTTCTGGTTTCTGGTAAGGCGAAAATCCCGACCCCTGACCCTGCTCAAGATGAAGCTAAACTATAGGAACTTATGGAACAGAAGACGACTTTTCTCAGGCCATCGAAAAGCCGTGTCTGATTAAAACACGTGATAGCAGTGGGTGATAGCAAATTTTTGGCTTGAAGAAGCTTACATTTTGTGCATTTTTATGATTTAATGTTGAATATTTAAATTGCTTTATTTTTAATAAGTTATGTATAATTTTCGGAAGGAACTTTTTAGTTTCTTGACTATTTTTCACTACTCTTCGCTTCATTTTAGATTTTTTTGCTTACAGAAGTAAGGACAATTAATTTTTAAGTTTCGCCTGAGTTTTTCCTATTTTTTTAGGAAAAGAAGAGTTTTTACTTTGCTCAATTCAAGTCTAGAAGACCCATCTGGTTTGGGATTAGAGAACATCTGTACAATTACAAAACTGCCACAACAAGTGTAGTTTTCAGTGCGACTCACATCAAGAAAATAAAGCTTAGTTCTTTTAGAAATGGGACACTTTCATTTGCTAATAGCTCGTTAACTAGTTATTGGATATTGAAAATTTTGACAGCATTTTGTTGCCTGTAAAAAGTACTATTCGACCTATTTTTTTCAAAATTTAAAATTCACGCGTTTTTGAGATATGTACGATGCAAGAGAAAAAGAATAAAATAATTTTGCACAGTTTCCTTGAAAATACGTCATTATCAAATTGACAGCTGACAAAACCGTTGATTATTCAAAGAATTACTGAGTTTTTGTGGTGGATAAGTATGCAAACACAGTCAATAATGTCCACAAAGTTCAAATCAAGCATTGGAGAGAAGCACATGATCGGCAACAACGGTTAAGGATCATCAAGGAAGTCAAGTCTCATACCAGCATTTTTAATTTTCAATAAACGAAAAACTAAGGGTAGATCGCTGAAATGTCCAAAGCAATTTTCTCCGATAAGCTGAAAGTGTTGCCTAGTGATGACTCATTGAAATCCAACCTCAAACGACCATTTTTTGATAGTTACAAAGCTCTTAAGCTGTAAAACCGATACCGAAAAAAAAAACGTTCAAAAATGTGGTCAAAAATAATCAAATTTGTTCATTTTGAAACAACTGTATCCACTAAAATGCTTCCAGTTTCCAGTTTCCAGAGAAGTATTGGACCAAAAAGTATCAGAAATTGAAGAAGGAGGGTGAAGCCACCTAAAATATAGATTTTACGAAGTATAAGTTGGAGAAACTGATCAATACCATGGCTGAAAAAAGTGTGCGCCGGCCAATGGGAGATACCAAGAATAAAGTAGAAATTTCTTTAACAAAAAACGGTAAATATTTTTTTTCAAATTTTTTCATGAAAGATCATAACATTACCTTCTTTTTCTTCATAGAAAGTATTTCGTTCAAACGAATGGTTTTTTAGATACACGCATTCGTAACTGTCCCATTTCTAAAAGAACTAAGCTTTACTTCCCGTTGTGGTTGGAAAAATTGTTCCGAGTAGAGAGTTGGTGTCCTTCTCTTTTCCTTCGCATCCAAAACAGGCCGGTTGGGTTTCGGATTCTAGGGCCTTTTTCCTGCACTTCATCGAAGCGGTCGGCCACAAAACCACATGCCCACTTCTCTAGTGTCGCACTGCCGAATTGCTGCCTCTTTGGGGTCTTTGGGGTTCAAGTGCAATGCTCGGTCACACCAGCAAACTGCCAAACTACTTTTTGTATGTGTCAATATCGAACCCAGCCCCTAAAAAAGTTTCAAAACCGGACGGAACAGATCCAGCCATGCCTCCCTTCTTTCAGTTGGCTGGATATGAATATAATTTTCAATGAATACAAATTATGGCAAAGTTTAGCCAAACCAATCCCTTTTTGATTTTGGACCACACTGTTTGGATATCTTGTAGAAGAAGATCGTAAAGGAAGAATTATGCTTTCGGCTTAAGATTGGAATTACTCGGTAAAAACAGCACCAGAAAGACCCATGTTCCGGATGTTATTGTAATACATAGTTGCAAGTGTATGTTAACTTTTCTTTAAGCCCAAAACTCTAGGATCCGGCTTCTGTTTCGAGTCCCTGACTGAGATTGGCATAGAGTTCCTTCCTTCCTTCCTTCGATGGCGTACTTACATACTTTAGTATTCACAACGTAGGCTTCAGGGAGAAAAATATGCAGAACACGAATCTGTCGGTACAACACGACTAGAGATGATGCTGGTACTGGTGATAATAATCAAATATTTATTGCGCACTGTCATCGGCATGTGGCACGAAAATCTTCGAAATGAAAAGAGTGCTGCTGAACGAAAAATGCGACAATCGATAACGTCACAACAGATAAAATTATAAAAGTTGATTGTAAAACATGTTTTAAATTTTAAATCTTTCGTTTTCTCGTAAGCACACCAAGATTTTTTAAAACATTGAAAAAGTTAAGGAATTTGTTTTGAATCTGACTCTAAAACTCTAAAGCTCTAAGACTCTTAAACGCTAGAACTCCAAGACTCTAAGACTATAAACACAGACAAACTATAAAGCTTTAATACTTCAAATTCAAAGACTCTAAGACTTTGATACACTAGGCATGTTATACACTAAGCCTTCAAGGCTTTAAAACTCTAAGATTCCAAGACTTCAAGACTCTAAGATTACAAGACTCTAAGACTCTTACTCTAAAACTTTTGCATGACTCTAAGACTCCAACACTCTAAGGCTTTGATACAATAGGCATGATATACTCTAAACCTTCGAGACTTTAAAATTCTAAGATTCCAAGACTTCAAGACTCTAAGATTACAAGACTCTAAGACTCTTAGATTCTAAAACTTTTGCATGATTCTAAGACGAAACGCTAAGGTTTTAAAGCACTAAGACTCTGAGGCTTTAAGATTCTGAGACACTAGGACTCTATGGGACTCTAGGCCTCTCATTTGCACTAATAACCTAAGACTCTTAAACTCCAAGGATCCATTTTAAGACTCCAAGACTCTAAGCCTCCGAGATTTTATGATTTTGAAATACTGGGCTTCTAATGCTCTGAGACTCCAAAACTCTAAAACTGTAAATCTCAAAGACTCCAAGACTCAGATTTTGAGACACTAGGCCTCTAATATTTCAAAATTCAAAGACTCTTTGACTCTATGACTCTAAGGCTTTTAGCCTTCGAGATTTAAGACTCTAAGACTCCAAAACTCGAAAAATCTAAGACTTCAAGACTCTAAGATTTTGACACACTAGGCTTCAAATACTCTAAGATTCCAAAACTCTAAGACTCTAAAACTCAAAGGCTCCAAAACTCTAGGATTCTGAGACACAAGGCCTCCAATATTGAAAAATTCAAAGACTCTAAGACTCCAACACTCTAAGACTTTGATACACTAGGCATTTTATACTCTAAGCCTTCGAGACTTTAAAACTAAGATTACAAGACTCTAATACTCTTAGACTCTAAAACTTTTGCATGACTCTAAGACTCCGAAACGCTAAGATTTTAAAGCCTCCAAGATTCTAAATTTTTGAAATACTGGGCTTCTTATACTCTCAAACTCCAAAACTCTAAGACTGTAAATCTCAAAGACTCCAAGACTAAGATTTTGAGACACTATAGGCCTTTAATACTTCAAAATTCAAAGACTCTTAGACTCTATGACTCTAAGGCTCAAAGACTTCAAGACACTAGGCATGCAGTACTCTTAGCCTTAGTTTTCAAAACTCTAAGATTTTGAAACACTAGGCTCCAAATACTCTAAGACCCCAAAACTCTAAGACTCTAAAACTCAAAGACTCCAAAACTCTAGGATTCTGAGATACAAGGCTTCTAATAATTTAAAATTCAAAGATAAGACTCCAAGACACTAAGACTTTGAGACACTAGGCATGCAAAACTCATAGCCTTCGAGACTTTAAAACTCTAAGATTTCAAGACTTCAAGACTCTAAGATCACAAGACTCTAAGACTCTTAGACTCTAAAACTTTTGCATGACTCTAAGACTACGAAACGCTAAGATTTTAAAGCTCTTAGACTCTGAGGCTTTAAGATTCTGAGACACTAGGACTCTAAGACGTTGAGACACTAGGCCTCTCATTTGCACTAATAATCTAGGACTCTTAAACTCAAAGGATCCTAGCTTTTAAGACTCCAAGACTCTAAGCCTCCAAGATTCTAAGATTTTGAAATACTGGGCTTCTTATACTCTCAGACTCCAAAACTCTATGACTCTAAGGCTCTAGGACTTTGAGACACTAGCCATGTAATACTCTTAAGCCTTAGAGACTCTAAGACTAAAAAACTCGAAAAACATAAGACTTCAAGGCTCTAAGATTTTGAAAACACTAGGCTTCAAATACTCTAAGACTCTAAAACTCAAAGACTCCAAAACTCTAGGATTCTGAGACACAAGGCCTCTAATACTTCAAAATTCACAGGCTTTAAGACTCCAAGACACTAAGACTTTGAGACACTAGGCATGCAAAACTCTGAGCCTTCGAGACTCCAGGACTCTAAGACTCCAAGACTTCAAGACTCTAAAACTACAAGACTCTTAGACCTTCGACTCTAATACTCTTAGCCTCTTAAACTTTTGCATGACTCTAAGACTTCGAAACGCTAAGATTTCAAAGCTCTAAGACTCTGAGGCTTTAAGATTCTAAGACACTAGGTCCCTAAGACGTTGAGACCCTAGGCCTCTTATTAGCTTATAAGACTCTAAAACACTAAGGATCCAAGATTTTAAGAATGTAAGACTCCAAGACTCTAAAACTCGAAGATTCTGGGACTCTGAAGCTTTAAGACTCTAAGACGTTAAGACTCTAACAATCTGAGACACTAGGCCTCTAATTCTCGAAAATTCTCAGACTCCTGGACTCAAATATTCTAAGACTCTCAGACTAGAAGACTCAAAGACAAAGACTCAAAAACTTAAAAACTTGAAGACTCAAAGACTGCATACTCAAAGATCCAAAGACTCCAGCACTCTTAGATACAAAGACATTAAGACTCTAAGACACTCTATGATTTCAGATTTTATTTTGATTTTTAACTCTTTGATTTCGATCAATTTTCAACTTTGTGAGTTTTTCTATTTTTTATGTTCTGTGCTTTTTTTAAGTGTTTTTAAAATTTTAGATTTTTTACTTTTTCATTATTTTTATCAAATATGACTTTTTGACTTTTTGACTCTATGACTTCTTGACTTTTTGACTTTTTGACTTTTTGACTTTTTGACTTTTTGACTTTTTGACTTTTTGACTTTTTGACTTTTTGACTTTTTGACTTTTTGACTTTTTGACTTTTCGACTTTTTGACTTTTTGACTTTGTTACTTTGTGACTTTTTAACTTGTTATTTTTTACTGACTTTTTTACCTGACCTTGACCTTTTTGACTTTTCTACCTTTTTGACTTTTTGACTTTTCGACTATTCAACTTTTTGACATTTTGACTTTTTGAAATTTTGACTTTTTGACTTTTTGACTTTTTGGCTTTTCGACTTTTTGACGTTTTGAGTTTTTGACTTTTTGACTTTTTGACTTATTGACTTTTTGACTTTTTGACTTTTTGACTTATTGACTTTTTGACTTTTTGACTTTTTGACTTTTTGACTTTTTGACTTTTTGACTTTTTGACTTTTTGACTTTTTGACATTTTGAGTTTTTGAGTTTTTGAGTTTTTGACTCTTTTTCTTTTTTCTTTTTCACTTTTTCACTTTTTGACTCTTTCACTAATTTTTTCACTTTTTAATTTTTTTCACTTTTTCCCTTTTCCATTTTTTCACTTTTTCACTGTTAAATGTTTTGCACTTTTTACTTTTTGATTTTTACTTTTTGATTTTTTGTATTTTTTGTAATATTTGTTAAGTTTGTAAAATTATTCTTATTTGTGATTTTAAAAACAATTGTAAAATTAATAAAATGTCTATAATTTGAAAAATTGGTTATATTTTTCGATTTTGTTTAATACTTCGTTTGCTAAATTTGCAACATTTTTAGGTATTTTTAAGTTCGGAAAATTTTCATAATTTCAAACAACTTTTAAATAAGTCAAATTTGAAGATAAAAAAGTATTGTAAATATATTCAATCTAAGAAATTGGTTAAATATGTGAATTTCATTGAATTTAAAATTCGATTGTTTTTTAGATACAAATTTAATAATTTTACCAATTTTGTTTCTGTTCGAAAATGAAAAATATAGATGGATACAATTTTTGAGTATTGTAAAGAGCTTAAAAGAATATATAGAGATTCTTAATTAGGGGATGAATAACGCCCAGGCGTTAAAATCCCAGGAAATAAAAGGAGATTTTAAAACTTGAACAACAAGTTTGAAAAATTATTATATATTGTCAAATTTTGAAAAATATTAGGTAAGAAATTATTTATGTATTATCTCTTTCATTGAAAATTGGATTTCGTGCAATGTTTGCAGTCGCAGTAATCCGTACAAAGGTTGTCTGAAAAGAGGTTAGCGTGTAGAACTCCGACAGATTTTACACTGATTTGACAGGTCGCACAAGTTCGCACAAATGTCGCAGTCATGAGTGCGCAGTCCAATTTAGTGCGCTGCGATTAATAAACTGAGATCGAAAATGTACCCAACCGCTGATCAATCCAAGCACCCTGTGATTTATTTTTTTTTTTTTTGGCGTTTTCGGTCCAAACCGTCCAAAATTTGACAACAAAATTTCGTCGTGCGTTCCGTGCGCTCTCAAAATTTAAAATTTCACTTGCTTTAAACCATCTATGGGTTGTTTCGGTGGCGGCAGTAAAACGAAAAACGTCCAACCGGCCAAGCCGCCAAAATGTAAAAAGAAGCCCAAAAAAGCCTGGACCCAGGACGAGTGGAAGGTTCACGGCAAGTACCTGAGCGGACTTTCCGAACCGAAGAAAGATTATGCCAAGGAGATGGCCCTGAGGGAAAGGGTATGTGACGGATTGTTTTTATTTTTTTATTTGTTTTGACTAGAAGATTGTTTTAATTTTATATGTAGCGCTACAAAGTCCCCATAGGACTCTTGAAGCCTGGAATCCAAAAACTCTCGAGACCCAAACAACCGACGATGAAAATGCACACCTGTAATCTTCCAAGGGACAAGTGCCACTGTCATGCGGCCGATCCATTGACCAAAGTTTCGGAACAAGCTAAGATGTATGAGGCCAGTCATCGGATAAAACTGCTGAGCCAGCCAAAGCTCGATTATCATGAAGTGTACCGGTGTTTTCCGATGAAGCGGGTTGCCTGTATGGATCGACGAGTTTTGAGTTCCGGGGAAATGCATCAGGTGAAACCTATGATTCTACCCAGGTGCCAAAATCTCTGCACCTACAACAGTGATAGTCCGTACTCGGTCAAGCCGGAAGCTCTCTATGCCAAGGCCTCACGTCGGACCAGGGAACTTGCCCAACCCAAGGCCTTGATAACCGAATGTCCCACGTAAATAGATTAACTATTTGTTGAGTTGTAAAATTTTCGATGAGATATTCCCCCCTTGTGACGAAATATATGATGTTGAAAATAGTCTTTGTCAAAAATGTTATCCTATCGAATCTCTGATAAACTCAATCGAAAATGGCAGCAGAGAATCGGAGAAATTCAATAACGATAGTTTTTGTCAGGTGGGTACATTTCAAAGGATGGAATCGGTACATTCCATCTGTTCCTTAGCGGAAAATAAACCTCGTTCCAATAACAACGGATGGAAGGCGAACTCGCCTCGACCAGCATCGACAGAAAACCAACTGACCTACAGACCTGGAATCGTTTTAATAAAAAAGAAAACCGCCACCATCAATCCTGTTTGGTCCTCTTATATCCTTCACTTGGACTGCTGGTTTGCTTTTTGAGGAGCAGAAAAAAACTCAGCGGATCGATCCTCCTATCAGTTAAATTTTCGGTTCGAAGCTCTGAATTTCAGAATCGACATTCTAACTCTGAATATCGTAATTTTGAATTTACACATATGAGTCGAATTTCAGGATTCAAGTTCGGGTAACTCATTGAAGCCGATTCCTTTCACCAGGAAGAAGCGTCAAGCAGAAGAAAGCACCGGGAAAAGCTTGACGAAAAATGTATCGACACACACCCACACGAACCGATTCACAAAGAAAAGGAAAACCGCACCAGACAGCAGCTTGTTGATGGCTTCCTTCAACTTGGTGGACTTCCATGACGCTGACGAGGACCATGAGGAGGACAACGTTCGTTGCGGTTCCTGGCTGATGGATATGGGGACTGACGCCTCGGTAAGTGTGTGGCTTTTTCTTCCCCGAAAGCGTCGTCGTCATGCGGAGGAAGGTGCGTTGAAGTCGCCTGAAGCAGTCGGTGTGCATGGGGTTTGAAAAGTTCCATCGTGTGGCGGTCACAGATGTTGAACATTTGGCTGGCTGGTGGAGAAGCGAATGTCTTCCGCAGCAAAGTGGAACAATTAAACTGGAATACTCTACAACGGATTTTGTCGCCCCGCTTCTCTATTGTGAAATGTGGAAAGACTTATTCTATATTGCTCTTAAAATTCTTAAAATTACTTGATTTAACAAAAAATCAATTGTGAAATCTGCCAAGAATCAGGAACGAACAATGATTTTTTTTTTTTCAATTAGGCACCAGCAATAATTATCAGGTAATAGCCAATAGAAAATAAGCCTAAAGCAAAAGGTATACAAAATGGGCCATTATTTTCAATAGGCAAAAGTCATTAAATTATAGGCAAAAACAATAGGCAATAGGCATTAGGCAATAGAAAATAGACAATGAGCAATAGAAAACAGGCAATAATAGCAGTAGGTTGTAGGTAAGAGACAATAGGTAACAGAATTGTGTGTGCTGTAAGTTGAGTAGTAGAAACAATAAAGCAATAGGCAAATAGCATGTGAAATAAGCAATATGCAATAGACAATAGATAATAGGCAATAGCCAATAGGCAATAGAAAATAGTTAATTGGCAAAAAGGCAAAAAGGAAAAAAGGCAAAAAGGCAAAAAGGCAAAAAGGCAAAAAGGCAAAAAGGCAAAAAGGCAAAAAGGCAAAAAGGCAAAAAGGCAAAAAGGCAAAAAGGCAAAAAGGCAAAAAGGCAAAAAGGCAAAAAGGCAAAAAGGCAAATAGGCAAAAAGGCAAAAAGGCAAAAAGGCAAAAAGGCAAAAAGGCAAAAAGGCAAAAAGGCAAAAAGGCAAAAAGGCAAAAAGGCAAAAATGCAAAAAGGCAAAAAGGCAAAAAGGCAAAAAGGCAAAAAGGCAAAAAGGCAAAAAGGCAAAAAGGCAAAAAGGCAAAAAGGCAAAAAGGCAAAAAGGCAAAAAGGCAAAAAGGCAAAAAGGCAAAAAGGCAAAAAGGCAAAAAGGCAAAAAGGCAAATAGGCAAATAGGCAAATAGGCAAAAAGGCAAAAAGGCAAAAAGGCAAAAAGGCAAAAAGGCAAAATGGCAAAATGGCAAAATGGCAAAAAGGCAAAAAGGCAAAAAGGCTAAAAGGCTAAAAGGCTAAAAGGCAAAAGGCGAAAAGGCAAAAAGGTGATAAGGCAATAAAGCAATAAGGCGATAAGGCAAAAAGGCAATAAGGCAAAAAGAAAAAAGGCGAAAAGGCAAAAAGGGAAAAAGGCAAAAAGGCAAATAGGCAAAAAGGCAAATAGGCAAAAAGCAATAGACAATAGGCAAAACGCAAATGACGATAAACGATAAGCAAAAGTCAATAGGCAATAGGCAAAAGGCAATAGGCAATAGTCAAAAGGTAATATGCAATAGGCAATATGCAATAAGCAATTGGCAACTGAAAACAGGCTATAGGCAATAGGCAATATACGATATTCAATAGGAAATAGGCAGTAAGCAATAGGTAAGTGGATAATAGACAAAAATGACAAACATTACAAAAATGACAAAAATGACAAAAATGACGAAAATAACAAAAATGACAAAAATGACAAAAATGACAAAAATGACAAAAATGAAAAAAATGACAAAAATGACAAAAATGACGAAAATGACAAAAATGATAAAAATGAAAAAAAATTATAAAAATGAAAAAAAATTAAGGAAAACGAGTTAAATGACAAAAATGATGAAAATTAATGACAAAAATGACAAAAATGACAAAAATGACAAAAATGACAAAAATGACAAAAATGACAAAAATGACAAAAATGACAAAAATGACAAAAATGACAAAAATGACAAAAATGACAAAAATGACAAAAATTACAAAAATAACAAAAATGACAAAAATGACAAAAATGACAAAAATGACAAAAATGACAAAAAATGACAAAAATGACAAAAATGACAAAAATGACAAAAATGACAAAAATGACAAAAATGACAAAAATGACAAAAATGACAAAAATGACAAAATTGACAAAAATGACAAAAATGACTAAAATGACTAAAATGACTAAAATGACTAAAATGACTAAAATGACTAAAATGACTAAAATGACAAAAATGACAAAAATGACGAAAATGACGAAAATGACAAAAATGACAAAAATGACAAAAATGACAAAGTGACAAAAATGACAAAAAATGACAAAAATTTAAAAAATTACAAAAATGACAAAAATGACAAAAATGACAAAAATGACAAAAATGACAAAAATGACAAAAATGACAAAAATGACAAAAATGACAAAAATGACAAAAATGACAAAAATGACAAAAATGACAAAAATGACAAAAATGACAAAAATGACAAAAATGACAAAAATGACAAAAATGACAAAAATGACAAAAATGACAAAAATGACAAAAATGACAAAAATGACAAAAATGACAAAAGTGACAAAAATGACAAAAATGATAAAAATGACAAAAAAAAGCAAAAATTACAAAAATGGCAAAAATTACAAAACTTACAAAAATCACAAAAATCCCAAAAATGACAAAAATGACAAAAATGGCAAAAATGATAAAATTAACAAAAACATGACAAAAATGACGATTTCAGTTCCCCATTTGAAAGAAGATTCTAAATTTATTATTTTCTTACACTCCATTATGTGATTAGTCATGTGAGTACCTACATTTTGATAGATAAACTCAAAATGTACTCTAAGTACTTTTAAGTACCGATAAAATTGGGTTATATTTGCATTTGATGGTTCCTTTAGTCAAGCCATAAAAAGCATTTGAATTGCAATCAAATGACTTTGTTTTGATCGGGGGAGCCAATTCAAATCTACATGCATATCTTCTGTGTCGAAGTTTTATTTCTTCAATTGCGAGGGAATGAATGAACGGAAAAAAGTCACTTGGCGCTTGCATTTCGTATCAACTAACTAACTATATACGTTCTCGTAACTACTACAGTACACTTAGCCGAAGGGGATTGGCAAAATCTGCAAAGTTTTTAATGTCATTCTTCCTGCTGGCACTATTTCATCTTCGGTTGATCGTAAGAGGGTGGGTCCCTTTTTTTAGTTTTTTAATCTTCAATTGACCTTTTTCAATTAAGAAGATTCTCAAACTCAGTATCCTTCATACTTTTTGTCTAAATTAATTTTAAATCACTTTTATCGTCCACCCTAGCACCCGCTGTGTTGATACGTGATTTGGCTATAAATCGGCATCGATTATACGATTGCGACTTTCTTTCACATATTTTACGTTCTATTTGCCAAGCGAAAATCTTCTGCCCTTCTTCTGTAAGACGCCACCCGGCTCAAAAGTTTTACATCAGTCTTGCTGGCGGAAGGAAAATTCTTCGCTTTATAGTTCCGCAAATTCCGCGCAATTGAACGGGTTATTCGGGTCACGGATTTCCAATAATGCTGCTAATGGAAATCTGGCTTCCATTTTCTTTTTATTGGAGCTTCTATTTAACAGATTATCGAAATTTGTTTCAGTTCTATTAAGTTTTTTGTACTTTAAATTTTTTCAAGTTGTTACAGCGTCATCGATTGCGTAAGATAAACAATTTGTGCTTCTGGTTAAGCAAAAAACTTTCAACCGACCGAGAAATGAAAGTTTTAAATTACCCTAACTGCATCGCTTCCGTCTGTTTCTGGACGCGTTAAGTTACTTTTTGCTGCCTCACTGACTCAACCGGTCTCATAATTAAGGAGGCACCTACAGCAAAGTGATAACTTTTCCTAAAGTGAGAGAAGAAAAAAACAAACTGAAAACTTCTTGTAATGAAACCTAATATTCTCCGGGAAAACAGCAAATCTTTGCTTGGTGCCTCTCTCGAAAGTGCGGGGGAAAGTTTTACACCCAAACAACTATGTTTTAGTAACTCAGCTCAACACCAGGCTTCTTCAGATTACAGATGCTGCTTTTCCGACTTTCAGCAGTGTATCTTGGGAAAACGAAGTTGTTAACTCTCGGTAAATGAAAGTTTTGTAACAGGAAACTAAACATTGGGAACATTAGTTGTTCAGCTCTCAAATAAGTATTCTTTGCGCGAGATTGAAAGATGGATAGAATTTTAAACCATTTTTTTTTTACATTTATGTAATTCTTGTCATATTTTTTATTCATTTTCATTTTGCCATTTTTGTCAATTTTGTAATTTTTGTCATTTTTGTCATTCTTGTCATTTTTGTCATTTTTGTCATTTTTGTCATTTTTAACATTTTTAACATTTTTCATGTTTGTTATTTTAATAATTTTTGTCGTTTTTGTCATTTTTGTCATTTTTGTCATTTTTGTCATTTTTGTCATTTTTGTAATTTTTGTAATTTTTGTCATTTTTGTCATTTTTGTCATTTTTGTCATTTCTGTCATTTTTGTCATTTTTGTCATTTTTGTCATTTTTGTCATTTTTGTCATTTTTGTAATTTTTGTCATTTTTGTAATTTTTGTAATTTTTGTAATTTTTGTAATTTTTGTCATTTTTGTCATTTTTGTCATTTTTGTCATTTTTGTCATTTTTGTAATTTTTGTCATTTTTGTAATTTTTGTCATTTTTGTCATTTTTGTCATTTTTGTCATTTTTGTCATTTTTGTCATTTTTGTCATTTTTGTCATTTTTGTCATTTTTGTCATTTTTGTCATTTTTGTCATTTTTGTCATTTTTGTCATTTTTGTCATTTTTGTCATTTTTGTCATTTTTGTCATTTTTGTCATTTTTGTCATTTTTGTCATTTTTGTCATTTTTGTCATTTTTGTCATTTTTGTCATTTTTGTCATTTTTGTCATTTTTGTCATTTTTGTCATTTTTGTCATTTTTGTCATTTTTGTCATTTTTGTCATTTTTGTCATTTTTGTCATTTTTGTCATTTTTGTCATTTTTGTCATTTTTGTCATTTTTGTCATTTTTGTCATTTTTGTCATTTTTGTCATTTTTGTCATTTTTGTCATTTTTGTCATTTTTGTCATTTTTGTCATTTTTGTCATTTTTGTCATTTTTGTCATTTTTGTCATTTTTGTCATTTTTGTCATTTTTGTCATTTTTGTCATTTTTGTCATTTTTGTCATTTTTGTCATTTTTGTCATTTTTGTCATTTTTGTCATTTTTGTCATTTTTGTCATTTTTGTCATTTTTGTCATTTTTGTCATTTTTGTCATTTTTGTCATTTTTGTCATTTTTGTCATTTTTGTCATTTTTGTCATTTTTGTCATTTTTGTCATTTTTGTCATTTTTGTCATTTTTGTCATTTTTGTCATTTTTGTCATTTTTGTTATTTTTGTCATTTTTGTCATTTTTGTCATTTTTGTCATTTTTGTCATTTTTGTCATTTTTGTCATTTTTGTCATTTTTGTCCTTTTTGTCCTTTTTGTCCCTTTTGTCCCTTTTGTCATTTTTGTCATTTTTGTCATTTTTGTCATTTTTGTCATTTTTGTCATTTTTGTCATTTTTGTCATTTTTGTCATTTTTGTCATTTTTGTCATTTTTGTCATTTTTGTCATTTTTGTCATTTTAGTCATTTTTGTGATTTTTGGCGTTTTTGTCATTTTTTTATCATTTTTGGCATTTTTGTCTCTTTTGTCATTTTTGTCATTTTGTCATTTTTGTCATTTTTGTCATTTTTGTCTTTTTTGTCATTTTTGTCATTTTTTGTTAGTTTTTGTCATTTTTGAAAATTTTGTAATTTTTTGTGATTTTTGTCATTTTTTTTGTCATTTTTGTTATTTTTTGTCATTTTTTATCATTTTTGGAATTTTTGTAATTTTTGTATTTTTTAAAATTTTGTCATTTTTGTCATTTTTTAATTTTTGTAATTTTTGAAATTTTTGTAATTTTTTTAAATTTTGAAATTTTTGTAATTTTTGTAACTTTTGTCATTTCTGTAATTTTTATCATTTTTGTCGTTTTTGTCAATTTTGTCGTTTTTGTCAATTTTGTCATTTTTGTCATTTTTGTCATTTTTGTCATTTTTGTCATTTTTGTCATTTTTGTCATTTTTGTCATTTTTGTCATTTTTGTCATTTTTGTCATTTTTGTCATTTTTGTCATTTTTGTCATTTTTGTCATTTTTGTCATTTTTGTCATTTTTGTCATTTTTGTCATTTTTGTCATTTTTGTCATTATTGTCATTTTTGTCATTTTTGTCATTTTTGTCATTTTTGTCATTTTTGTCATTTTTGTCATTTTTGTCATTTTTGTCATTTTTGTCATTTTTGTCATTTTTGTCATTTTTGTCATTTTTGTCATTTTTGTCATTTTTATCATTTTTGTCATTTTTGTCATTTTTGTCATTTTTGTCATTTTTGTCATTTTTGTCATTTTTGTCATTTTTGTCATTTTTGTCATTTTTGTCATTTTTGTCATTTTTGTCATTTTTGTCATTTTTGTCATTTTTGTCATTTTTGTCATTTTTGTCATTTTTGTCATTTTTGTCATTTTTGTCATTTTTGTCATTTTTGTCATTTTTGTCATTTTTGTTATTTTTGTCATTTTTGTCATTTTTGTCATTTTTGTCATTTTTGTCATTTTTGTCATTTTTGTCATTTTTGTCATTTTTGTCATTTTTGTAATTTGTGTCTTTTTTATCATTTTTGTCATTTTTATCATGTTTTTGTCATTTTTGTCATTTTTGTCATTTTTGTCATTTTTGTCATTTTTGTCATTTTTGTCATTTTTGTCATTTTTGTCATTTTTGTCATTTTTGTCATTTTTGTCATTTTTGTCATTTTTGTCATTTTTGTCATTTTTGTCATTTTTGTCATTTTTGTCATTTTTGTCATTTTTGTCATTTTTGTCATTTTTGTCATTTTTGTCATTTTTGTCATTTTTGTCATTTTTGTCATTTTTGTCATTTTTGTCATTTTTGTCATTTTTGTCATTTTTGTCATTTTTGTCATTTTTGTCATTTTTGTCATTTTTGTCATTTTTGTCATTTTTGTCATTTTTGTCATTTTTGTCATTTTTGTCATTTTTGTCATTTTTGTCATTTTTGTCATTTTTGTCATTTTTGTCATTTTTGTCATTTTTGTCATTTTTGTCATTTTTGTCATTTTTGTCATTTTTGTCATTTTTGTCATTTTTGTCATTTTTGTCATTTTTGTCATTTTTGTCATTTTTGTCATTTTTGTCATTTTTGTCATTTTTGTCATTTTTGTCATTTTTGTCATTTTTGTCATTATTGTCATTTTTGTCATTTTTGTAATTTTTGTCATTTTTGTCATTTTTGTCATTTTTGTCATTTTTGTCATTTTTGTCATTTTTGTCATTTTTGTCATTTTTGTCATTTTTGTCATTTTTGTCATTTTTGTCATTTTTGTCATTTTTGTCATTTTTGTCATTTTTGTCATTTTTGTCATTTTTATCATTTTTGTCATTTTTGTCATTTTTGTCATTTTTGTCATTTTTGTCATTTTTGTCATTTTTGTCATTTTTGTCATTTTTGTCATTTTTGTCATTTTTGTCATTTTTGTCATTTTTGTCATTTTTGTCATTTTTGTCATTTTTGTCATTTTTGTCATTTTTGTCATTTTTGTCATTTTTGTCATTTTTGTCATTTTTGTCATTTTTGTCATTTTTGTCATTTTTGTCATTTTTGTAATTTGTGTCTTTTTTATCATTTTTGTCATTTTTATCATGTTTTTGCCATTTTTGTCATTTTTGTCATTTTTGTCATTTTTGTCATTTTTGTCATTTTTGTCATTTTTGTCATTTTTGTCATTTTTGTCATTTTTGTCATTTTTGTCATTTTTGTCATTTTTGTCATTTTTGTCATTTTTGTCATTTTTGTCATTTTTGTCATTTTTGTCATTTTTGTCATTTTTGTCATTTTTGTCATTTTTGTCATTTTTGTCATTTTTGTCATTTTTGTCATTTTTGTCATTTTTGTCATTTTTGTCATTTTTGTCATTTTTGTCATTTTTGTCATTTTTGTCATTTTTGTCATTTTTGTCATTTTTGTCATTTTTGTCATTTTTGTCATTTTTGTCATTTTTGTCATTTTTGTCATTTTTGTCATTTTTGTCATTTTTGTCATTTTTGTCATTTTTGTCATTTTTGTCATTTTTGTCATTTTTGTCATTTTTGTCATTTTTGTCATTTTTGTGATTTTTGTCATTTTTTTTTTGTCATTTTTGTTTTTTTTTTTTTTTTTTTTACAATCTTTATTAGGCCGTTTACTTTTACAAAGTTTTTATGTGCCGGGGTTCTTTTTTAATTTAAATTTAAAACTAGGGGGCTGGAAAGGGTTGGAGGATGTTGGATGGAGTTTGGGGGAAAAGGTGGGATTCTTAAGACTAGTTTGCCGTTCTGCGGCAGAGGTTGACACATTACTCTCCTGTCCAACTCCTTTGTCCGTGGAGTCGGATGAAGAAGCAGAAGAAGGGGTTTTCTTACGAGGGGGTGACGGGGTTGTCGGTGGAATAGCTTGTTGTCCCGATGCTACAGTTGTATGATCACGTTTTGGATGCTGCTGTTTTGTGGTGTTATCTTGTTGTTTTTGTGGTTGTTGTTGTTGTTGTTGCTTTTGTTGTTGCTTTTCTGGTTGTTGTTGTTCTTGCTGTTGATTTTTTTCTAAGTGGTGTAGACTTCCATTTTCTTTACTTGATCGGGTGATGTTCGCGTAGCTGATCTTGATATTGTTGTTGTTTTTAATTTGTTGACGAGCTGCGGCAAGCGATAAATTTTGTTCTGCGCTTATCCGAAGAGCAGTGGATTCTTCAACCCACTTCGGACAAGTGCGTTCGGCTGGGGAGTGCTCGTGTGATTGACAAGTGCGACAAAATTTTTTGCCAGGGCATTCGCTGCTATCGTGTTTTTGGCTAGAACAGATGCTACACGCGCGTTCGTTCGGACATCGCTTCTTCGGGTGTCCGTAGGAGAAACACTGACGACATAGTAGTGGCTGTGGGATGTACAAACGCGTTCGGACTCGGAGGAGACCGAAATTCACGAATTCAGGGATGATCGTGCTGTTTATCGTTAGCACTAAAGTCGGTGTGCCGATTATGCCAGCTGGAGTTTTCTTCGTTATTCTTCTGACCTCGGTAATTTTTTGTGACAATAGTTCGGCTAACAAATCCGCCTCGGTCATGTCGATAACTTCGCCGCAACTAACTACGAACTTACGTCGGTTCAGATTGGGATGACTACCGATTTCTATGGGAGTTCCATCGATGAGCTTCTTCATTTCTTCCAGCTTTCTTCCTTGGTCCATATTTCTTAGTTTCAACACGTACCACTTCCTAATGCGATCGAAAAACGCTCCCTCAATCTTGCCTACGTGTTTTTCTATCGACCTTCCGACCAAAAACGGGTTGGGAAGTGTATGTCCATCACTTGCTTTGAGAAACATATAGAAGAGGTGGCCATGCAGGTTTTGCGGATCTAGCCATTCTGGTATGGTTCGACCCGGGTGATCTCCGGGAGATGGACTCATTGCTATACTTTGCACCGAACTTTAGCAAACATAGAAAAAATAACTTTAGCCTTTCAAACTAGAATCTGGAGCGCAAGAAAAGAACGACCGATCTAGCCAAAGGCTGAGAAAGAACTGTCATTTTTGTTATTTTTTGTCATTTTTTATCATTTTTGGAATTTTTGTAATTTTTGTATTTTTTAAAATTTTGTCATTTTTGTCATTTTTGTAATTTTTGTAATTTTTGAAATTTTTGTAATTTTTTTAAATTTTGAAATTTTTGTAATTTTTGTAACTTTTGTCATTTCTGTAATTTTTATCATTTTTGTAATTTTTTGTCATTTTTGTCGTTTTTGTCAATTTTGTCATTTTTGTCATTTTTGTCATTTTTGTCATTTTTGTCATTTTTGTCATTTTTGTCATTTTTGTCATTTTTGTCATTTTTGTCATTTTTGTCATTTTTGTCATTTTTGTCATTTTTGTCATTTTTGTCATTTTTGTCATTTTTGTCATTTTTGTCATTTTTGTCATTTTTGTCATTTTTGTCATTTTTGTCATTTTTGTCATTTTTGTCATTTTTGTCATTTTTGTCATTTTTGTCATTTTTGTCATTTTTGTCATTTTTGTCATTTTTGTCATTTTTGTCATTTTTGTCATTTTTGTCATTTTTGTCATTTTTGTCATTTTTGTCATTTTTGTCATTTTTGTCATTTTTGTCATTTTTGTCATTTTTATCATTTTTGTCATTTTTGTCATTTTTGTCATTTTTGTCATTTTTGTCATTTTTGTCATTTTTGTCATTTTTGTCATTTTTGTCATTTTTGTCATTTTTGTCATTTTTGTCATTTTTGTCATTTTTGTCATTTTTGTCATTTTTGTAATTTGTGTCTTTTTTATCATTTTTGTCATTTTTATCATGTTTTTGCCATTTTTGCCATTTTTGTCATTTTTGTCTTTTTTGTCATTTTTGTCATTTTTGTCATTTTTGTCATTTTTGTCATTTTTGTCATTTTTGTCATTTTTGTCATTTTTGTCATTTTTGTCATTTTTGTCATTTTTGTCATTTTTGTCATTTTTGTCATTTTTGTCATTTTTGTCATTTTTGTCATTTTTGTCATTTTTGTCATTTTTGTCATTTTTGTCATTTTTGTCATTTTTGTCATTTTTGTCATTTTTGTCATTTTTGTCATTTTTGTCATTTTTGTCATTTTTGTAATTTTTGTAATTTTTGTAATTTTTTAATTTTTGTAATTTTTATAATTTTTATAATTTTTGTAATTTTTGTAATTTTTGTCATTTTTGTAATTTTTGTAATTTTTGTAATTTTTGTAATTTTTGTAATATTTGTCATTTTTGTAATTTTTGTAATTTTTGTAATTTTTGTAATTTTTGTAATTTTTGTAATTTTTGTCATTTTTGTCATTTTTGTCATTTTTGTCATTTTTGTCATTTTTGTCATTTTTGTCATTTTTGTCATTTTTGTCATTTTTGTCATTTTTGTCATTTTTGTCATTTTTGTCATTTTTGTCATTTTTGTCATTTTTGTCATTTTTGTCATTTTTGTCATTTTTGTCATTTTTGTCATTTTTGTCATTTTTGTCATTTTTGTCATTTTTGTCATTTTTGTCATTTTTGTCATTTTTGTCATTTTTGTCATTTTTGTCATTTTTGTCATTTTTGTCATTTTTGTCATTTTTGTCATTTTTGTCATTTTTGTCATTTTTGTCATTTTTGTCATTTTTGTCATTTTTGTCATTTTTGTCATTTTTGTCATTTTTGTCATTTTTGTCATTTTTGTCATTTTTGTCATTTTTGTCATTTTTGTTACGTTTGTCATTTACATATGTAATATTTGTAATTTTTGTAATTTTTTAATTTTTGTAATTTTTATAATTTTTGTAATTTTTGTAATTTTTGTAATTTTTGTAATTTTTGTAATTTTTGTAATTTTTGTAATTTTTGTAATTTTTGTAATTTTTGTAATTTTTGTAATTTTTGTAATTTTTGTAATTTTTGTAATTTTTGTAATATTTGTCATTTTTGTAATTTTTAATTTTTGTCATTTTTGTAATTTTTGTCATTTTCGTAATTTTTGTAATTTTTGTCATTTTTGTAATTTTTGTAATTTTTGTAATTTCTGTAATTTTTGTAATTTTTGTAATTTTTGTAATTTTTGTAATTTTTGTCATTTTTGTCATTTTTGTCATTTTTGTCTTTTTTGTCATTTTTGTCATTTTTGTCATTTTTGTCATTTTTGTCATTTTTGTCATTTTTGTAATTTTTGTCATTTTTGTCATTTTTGTCATTTTTGCCATTTTTGTCATTTTTGTCATTTTTGTCATTTTTGTCATTTTTGTCATTTTTGTCATTTTTGTCATTTTTGTCATTTTCGTCATTTTTGCATCTTGGTTCTTTTTTGGTATTTTCGTCTGTCGATCTATTTTCGAAATTCTTTCCGTTTTTGTCATTCAAGTCAGATTTTTTCCAAAGTTGTTAGTTTTTTACTTTTGAAACTTACAAGACTGTACAAAAATCGATTTGCTCAGTGTCTTTTTGCGAGAAAACGTGCCAATTACGGCTAATTAACATTTTATGCCCCATGTAGGATCCTGGACAGGTACAACCCTTCCTGAAGTTGAGGATACACTTTTTCATCTTTTGCGCTCATTAATAAAGGGAAAAAGGTTGGATCAAACAAAGTGTCGATGGTTGGCTCCATAAATTTCTCCAACAACCGTTTTTGCCGGACATTTAGGACAGCGAACATCGGAAGTTGACTTTTTGCCTTTGTCTTATCTGCTGAAATAGCAAAAAAAAAAACAAGGGAAATAGAATACGCTTCAAGTGACAGAGGAACAATTTTCCGGGGCAATAAAATGTCCATCAGATGCCCATCTTTTTGGGCCTACAGTATAGTCACAATTTATACACCCATAATGAAATGAAGATGACATGGTTCTTGAAGAAAGGAGAAAAGAAAGTCATTGTGAAGCAAGGAGAGAAAAAAAATACAGCCCCAGAAAACCCCAGAAAGCATGTGCCTTACAGCCTGTCATAGTTATTGTTCTTGTTTGGCCATTTTTTATGAGCCAACCCTCGGAAACTTTCTTTGCTGATGGGGGGATGAAAAGGGGCCACTCAAATGATTATACATAATAAATCAAACAGAAACAAGTGTCCAATCCGAGGCGAAAGTGGATGATGACTCGGACTAGACTTAGAGGCATGGCGGAAAAGGGCACTCTGACTGGGCTATCTTTAACCCATCCGTTTCTTCTACTGGGCTGTGAACTATGGCTCATTTTACGGTCGCTTTATTCATCTATTTGGCCGGCTCCTGACACCAGAAAGGCGAAAATACTCCAGCAAAAAAGTGAACCGATAGAAGGTAGACGTCCACTAATAGATTACCTAGCTACATATTGTTGTAAGGTGGGGGTGTTTGGTAGAGAATCAAACTGTACCGTCATGATGAATTTATCCATCAACGGGTGTTTTTTTTTTACTTCCGTGAGGATAGGAAATCTATTAAAAAATGACAAAATGACTTTGATAAATGTTTCAGAAAATCTTCAACTACTTACTATTCAATTACAATTTATGTTGTCGACAATTTATGTCGTTTCAAACCTGCAGGAAATAAAACAGACGGATTTGAAAAAAATGTGTTTTTTTTCAATTTGTTCGAGTTAAAAAAAAAAGGTTGAATAGAAGTATAAATAATTTTTAAGTTTTAATACGAATAAGATTTTCCTAGCAATAATGCATGTAGGGAAATATTTAAGGGCATGATGGCCATACGAGGGAAGATGGGAAGAATAATGTTAAAAATATTTGAGTTAGAAACGTGATTATAAGGAATATTAAATTGGCACTCTTAAATTAAGGAATTTTCTATCTTTTCCTTCAAGGATGCAAAATAAAAGAACTCATGGAATTATTAAGGGTTACCAGTAGAAAATATTTTTTTCGATTGCGCCTGAAAAAAAAATTCAAGGCGTCAAAGTTCCAGCCAGTCATATTGACGCTCTAGAGAAGATTAGGGCAAATACAAATTGGATTTTTCTTAAAATCTAACCACCACTTATTTGTTTTTCAAATTTTGGCAACGTACAAAATCATTGAAAAAAAATCAGAAATGGATCAATTTTGATAAATTTACGTTCAATGTGGTGAAAAACATTTTGTTTAAAAAAGCTAAAGAGGTGAGCTTTATAGATGCAAAGTGAAAAGTCTCAAATTTTGAAAAAGAGTATGGTGCTATAACTAAGGCATCTTAATTGACAAAAATGACAAAAAAAATGGCAAAAATGGCAAAAATGACAAAAATGACAAAAATGACAAAAACGACAAAAATGATACAAATCACAAAAATTACAAAAATAACAAAACATGACAAAAATGACAAAAATGACAAAAATGACAAAAATGATAAAAATGACAAAAATGACAAAAATGACAAAAATGACAAAAATGACAAAAATGACAAAAATGACAAAAATGACAAAAATGACAAAAATGACAAAAATGACAAAAATGACAAAAATGACAAAAATGACAAAAATGACAAAAATGACAAAAATGACAAAAATGACAAAAATGACAAAAATGACAAAAATGACAAAAATGACAAAAATGACAAAAATGACAAAAATGACAAAAATGACAAAAATGACAAAAATGACAAAAATGACAAAAATGACAAAAATGACAAAAAATGACAAATATGACAAAAATGACAAAAATGACAAAAATGACAAAAATGACAAAAAAGACAAAAATGACAAAAATGACAAAAATGACAAAAATGACAAAAATGACAAAAATGTCAAAAGTGACAAAAATGACAAAAATGACAAAAAATTAAAAAAAATACATAAACGACAAAAATGACAAAAATAACAAAAATAACAAAAATGACAAAAATGACAAAAATTACAAAAATTACAAAAATTACAAAAATTACAAAAATTACAAAAATTACAAAAATTACAAAAATTACAAAAATTACAAAAATCACAAAAATTACAAAAATTACAAAAATAACAAAATTTACAAAAATTACAAAAATTACAAAAATTACAAAAATTACAAAAATTACAAAAATTACAAAAATTACAAAAATTACAAAAATTACAAAAATTACAAAAATTACAAAAATGACAAAAATAACAAAAAGGACAAAAATGATAAACATGACAAAAATGACAAAAATGACAAAAATGACAAAAATGACAAAAATGACAAAAATGCCAAAAATGACAAAAATGACAAAAATGTCAAAAGTGACAAAAATGACAAAAATGACAAAAAATTAAAAAAAATACATAAGCGACAAAAATGACAAAAATAACAAAAATTACAAAAATGACAAAAATTACAAAAATTACAAAAATTACAAAAATCACAAAAATTACAAAAATTACAAAAATTACAAAAAATAACAAAATTTACAAAAATTACAAAAATTACAAAAATTACAAAAATTACAAAAATTACAAAAATTACAAAAATTACAAAAATGACAAAAATGACAAAAATAACAAAAATGATAAACATGACAAAAATGACAAAAATGAGAATAATGATAAAAATGACAAAAATGGCAAAAATAATAAAAATGACAAAAATGATAAAAATGACAAAAATACATAAATGACAAAAACGACAAAAATTACAAAAATGACAAAAAAGATAAAAATCACAAAAATGACAAAAATGACAAAAATACATAAATGACAAAAACGACAAAAATGACAAAAATGACAAAAAAGATAAAAATGACAAAAATGACAAAAATGACAAAAATGATAAAAATGACAAAAATGGCAAAAATGACAAAAATGACAGAAAGTGACAAAAATGACAAAAATTACAGAAATGAATAAAAATTACAAAATTGACAAAAAAATGCTTAAACCATCAACCCACAGAAAGTGTACTTTGTGTGCCGTGACCGGAATTCGATCTCATGCCCGCTGGCTTAGAAGACTTGCAGGCTATCTTCTACGCCACGGGCTGCAATTTAAAGCTAAATTGTAGTGGATGACGGAAAGAAAATAAAAAAAAACATTAAAACCAAGCATGTATAAATCCGTCCCCACGATAGTGTCCCAAATGACCCGACTTTTGAAAAAGTTATGCGCTGTAGGCTAAAATTGATCCTAGGCCTTGAACTAAATCTCATGCCAAATTTGAGCCAGATCGGATCATGGGAAGGAATCGCTCAACGAGCCTAACGTTGGTATGGGATTTTTAGACATTTTGTTCGGGAGAAACGTAAAAAACCAGTTTTTCATCAATAACTTTTTACTTAAAGCCAAATATTTTATCCGAAGACTGCTGTAATCTACTCTACACTCAAAATTTGTTATTCTAAATCAAATTTTGATGATGGAGTAAGGTTATTCGGTAGTAACAATCTTGACTCAGAACTGATGTCAAAATCTTAAAAAACTAATCCCAGAATTCAGCTATAGTATTTTCAAAATTTTCTCACTCATTGTTAAACATTATCAAAATAAACCGAGTTTTCATTTCTGAATACTGAATTTTAAATAAGATTCAACTCATTCAAAAGATGTTGTTGTAACCAGCTTAGAATTCTTGGTTTTTGGTTCGAATCAACACTATAAACTGAAACGAAATTCTATTATTAAAATCGGCGTTTAAATTGGATTTTACATTTCTTTCAAAATTTGATCCATGATTTTCGAAACTCATACGCATTTTTTTAATTTGGTTTATATTTTTCCGAATATTAAAAAAAAAAACAATTGAAATCATATGCAAAATTTAAACATAACAAAGCTTCAAAATGGCGATATTAGAAATACATAACTGGAATGAAAGATAATAATTGAAACCCAAAAAATCTGAAATATAACTATGGATTCATGATTGAGGGCTCTGAAACTGATTTCAATACTTCGCTCATATTTCCAAATTCAGAAACCGTTTTAAAATATGTACATTTTAGAAAACATGTTGAAAATTCAAATTTGGAATTCAAATTGGAAATTCAGATTCACCTCATAAATGAGTTCCACAATCAAAATAAAGTTATCAAGATAACTATTTCGGTAAGGAATTTAAATTGCAAGAGTTCGCAGGCTAATAATTCAGATTGTTTGTTGGATTTTAAAATTTAACCAAAGTTCGTTTGCACAATTCAGCTGAAAATGACAAAAATTTAGTAGAATTTTAGTTCATTTTGCAAGTTTTGTCTTACGAAAAACTTATTTTGAAAAAACCATCCACAGGAATTGATTGTTTATGAAAAGTAATTGGTGATAAAGAAACATGTATCTTCTCTTAAAAAAATGTAGGGAATTCCAAATGTTTTGAGGGAATGTTCAATATTATTAATATTGCAGTTTTTTTAAGAACCAAATTTTAAACTAAAATCTTTAACTAGGATTGAGTTTGCATGAACCCGATTTGAACCGCAAAATATAAATCTTTTACTTTTACTTTTGAAAATAGGTTTTATTTTTAGTTTTTTTTTTCGAAATTGAAGGCTTTCTTAAAACAAAACTTATTGTGAGTTCAAACCAAATAACCAACATTAAGCTGGTCAGATTACCCGGTTTTACCCGAATTTGCCCGAATATTTAATAAAAAAAATTGAGAATGGTTGTTGTTGTTGTTGTTGTATGATTATTTTAGAGGGTTTTTAGCCTTCAACTTTTACCCTCATTGAGAAAGTTTCAGCCCGGCCTGGTTGCCTAAATTTGGTTGAAATATTTACTGATTTTTTTCCGGATTAATTCACATTTTTTTTGGGAAATCGAATAAAAAATTCAAATTGCATCATTATATTTATAAATTTTGTCGCCCGAAGATAAAATTTTTCAAGCTATTTTTATTAAAACAAATTTTGGAGCCTGAAATACGATTACAAATCTGGTTATGTATTTCGATGTAAAATTAACGATTCAAATGTTTTTTTTTCTTAACTTAATTTCTTAACTAGAGCGCTTATCGAAGTTTTTTTTTTTATTTTTTTATTTTTTTTTTTTATTAAAACTATATTAGAAAAGTTTACAATAAAGTTACATTTTAAATTTCACTACGTACATTGTGTTTCCATAATCTTGTTTTAATATCAACTTTTTCTAATCATTTCTCACCAATCTTTTTATGTCTATCTTTATTCCACTTCTAAGTGCTAACTGCTTGGTCATTTCACAATAAATAAATCAACCCACTTCCAAAACAATCTTATTTTCCATTCTCCTTTTGACACTTAGTTTTCGATCGTGTGTTTTGCATTAAAAGTAGATTGGCTGCTTCCGAAACTATGTACGAAGTGGCATCACTTTCGCTGATTCTTCTCTGCTTCGATTTCGATCGGCGACGAAGCTCTCTCCTCTCGGTATCACGGCCACGGCTGGGTATTGCAGGAAGCTTAAAAGCTTCAGAATCTCCATCTCCCTCCGATGAGTTTGATGACGCAGTTTTCCTTACAGCTGTTCGTTTTGTTCCACGGCCACCTCGAACCACTTCCCATTCGTAAGCGTCTCGTTTTCCTTCGGTTTGGTTGTCTTCATAAGCTTCAGTTTCCGGTTGACCCACCGAGGTTGCCTTGCACTCGTTTCCTGTAACGCTTTTCTCCAAGCTCGGTTTCGGAATTAGCTGTACTATGTTAAGCTTCGTTCCTTTCGTCGTATTAGAATCAAGAATCTGGCTGTACAGTACTCTGTCAGTTGACCCTTGGTTTCCACAAACCTTCGCCCCCTCAACACTAGATGCAAGGTGCGATTTTTGTAGCCGGCTGTTCACAGATGTTCGATTAGGGCAACTGTTTCTTACATGTCCGGCAATGCCACACGAGAAACATTTGTTCTGAAGTCCGTCATGATATACACGTACCTGGAAATGCAACACGTGGATGGTACCTGAAAGCTCTTTAGTCAACTCCATTTGCACTCCACGTACACCATTCCAAATTGGAAATCCAGTTTCAGCTGGGTACTTTTCTCGAATCATTCGGTAGATCTTACCATAATTCGACAACACTTGAGCAATTTCCGCATCCTGGACGTCTGGAGGAAGCCCAAATAATCGTATATACTTGACGGCATTACTTGCCACAGAAACTGTTACCGTAATCGAAAGTCCATTGTCGTAACCGAACAATGCACTCTCGGTGACCTTCAAAAATGCGGACTCCATCGCTCCTTTCGATGCAAACATGGCGTAGACGCAGCATTCTCTTATCTCCTTATCCATGGCTTTGAGCAAATCTGCTACAAAACCTACCTTCTTGAAGAACTTGAAGACTTCCAAATCCGTTGGCATAGGTTGATCTGATCCAAAAAAGATTCGTAAAGAATTTGTACGAAAATTGCGACTGGTTTTGCTTGTATCACTCATGTTCACTCTAAATCAAGTCTTATTTCTCCGAATATAACTGCCACAATGAAAAATTCCCTTTGACTGTAAAGAACAAAACACCTCACAAGAAAAGCACGTCTTCTCTCGAAGGCGTCTCGAAGTGAACTTTGAAATATTTACTGATTTTTTTCCGGATTAATTCACATTTTTTTTGGGAAATCGAATAAAAAATTCAAATTGCATCATTATATTTATAAATTTTGTCGCCCGAAGATAAAATTTTTCAAGCTATTTTTATTAAAAAAAAATTTTGGAGCCTGAAATACGATTACAAATCTGGTTATGTATTTCGATGTAAAATTAACGATTCAAATGTTTTTTTTTCTTGATTTTTGTTGAATATTTCCTAGATTTTTGTCATTTTTTTTTCGTTTATTGCCCGAATTTTGGTTTTGAAAGACGCTAAGGACTAAAGACACTAAATTTGTAAAATACCGAATTTCGGTGTTTCTCAGTTTATATTCCTTTGTGGTCCTTAATATGTCAACTAAAATTTATTAACTAGAGCGCTTATCGAAGTCAGAATCAAGAAATGAAACTAGGTAAGTCACATCACGTGACTAAGGTTTTTTTTATTTAACAGACATATTTCGTAAAGGGTGATACGGTCAAAGTTTGGTCAATATCAACTTGACGTATTTCTTTCAATTTTGCATTTAAAAAAACCTGAACACCCCTCATTTTGAAGGTGTGTGTGTAGAATGTTGCTCCTATTTTGATTTTGGAATTCACTCTTCAGTTGTCAAAATGCCGTCCAAGGAAGAGCAGCGTATCAAAATTTTGCTCGCGCATCGCAAAAATCCGAGCTACTCGCGCGCAAAGCTGGCAAAATCGCTAAATGTCGGGGGGAAATCGAAAACCGGAAGCCGCTGAGACGACAAAGAGAGTTGCCGGTAGTTTCAAGCGAAACCATAACCTCTCTCTCCGAGATGCCGCAAATAAGCTGGGTGTATCGTCTACAACCGTGCATCGAGCCGAAAAACGAGCCGGACTATCGACTTACAAGAAGGTAGTGACTCCAAATCGCGATGATAAACAAAATACGACGGCCAAAGCGCGATCCCGAAAGCTGTACACGACGATGCTGACGAAGTTTGACTGCGTGGTAATGGACGACGAAACCTACGTCAAAGCCGACTACATGCAGCTTCCGTGACAGGAGTTTTATACGGCAAAAGGAAGGGGAAAGGTAGCAGATATTTTCAAGCACATGAAACTGTCAAAGTTCGCGAAGAAATATCTGTTTTGGCAAGCCATCTGTACCTGTGGCTTGAAAAGCAGCATTTTCATAGCTTCCGGGACTGTCAACCAAGAAATTTACGTGAAAGAGTGTTTGAATAAACGTCTGCTGCCTTTCCTGAAGAAACACGGTTGTTCCGTACTGTTTTGGCCGGATTTGGCATCTTGCCATTACGGTAAAAAGGCCATGGAGTGGTACGCCGCCAACAACGTGCAGGTGGTTCCCAAGGACAAGAACCCTCCCAACACGCCAGAGCTCCGCCTAATTGAGAAATACTGGGCTATTGTCAAGCGGAACCTAAAGAAGACCAAAAAAAACTGCTAAGGACGAGCAGCAGTTCAAGGCAAACTGGCTTTCTGCGGCGAAGAAGGTGGACAAGGTGGCTGTACAAAATCTGATGGCAGGGGTTAAGCGTAAGGCCCGGCAATTCGGATTTGGAAAAGCGGATGCCTAACTGAATATTTCCCTGAATTTTATACTAATTAAACTTGAAAAAGAAATTTAATTTGATTTTTTAAATAAACCATTTCACCGATTTACACGCGTTTTCCCTTGACCAAATTTTGAACGTATCGCCCTTTATTTCGTAGTATATAAAGTACTGTGTCTTAGTTTTTAAAGTTTATGTTTGTAAGCCTTCATGATTTCATTAGACGGTACGTAGTAGGTAGTAGCTTCATTTATGTTTAAGAGCTAAACAACGATAAAAAGTCATCTATAATGTACCACATGCCTGACATGAACGATTTCTGGAAAACTCTGCATAATCCCTACGCTCACTCTAGGATTTAAATTAGATCAACTTTTCAACTTCGAACAAATCAGCAACCAGCTAACCACATGTTTTTGTTACTTATCCCTTTTTCCAGATCTCGAGACTACCGCCGGTTGAATTTGGAAAATAGCAAAAAGCTTCGCTGTTCGCCCTTCCGAGGAGATTCCCCATCGAACGGAAATGACAACGACGAGTGCTCCTAAAAGTACATAGCCAAAGCGCAAAAGCCAAACTTTTCACAAACTTTACACCTGACCTGACCCGTTTCATTCCCCGGAGAAGGTTTGAGGACGGAAGCATCCGTGTGCAAAAAAAAATAGTGAAAAGGGTTCACCCGATAAAAGGATTTCCGCATAGAAGCTGCTTGGTGTTAACTTAGCTGTAGGGACGTGTATATGTCAGGCAGCTCAACACAACAGGAAACGAACGACGAGACACGCCCCAGCGGAACGATAGATTATGGTTACCGTCAGTGCTGGTGACAACCGCAGCGACGATTCTCTCCGGCAGCAGCAAAGTGCCACAGAAAGTTTAACCACCAGTTTCCCAACACCGGGAACGACGACGACGGCGACGGCGTCTGCTGCTGTTACTCCAACCTCATCAAAGGCAAAACCGGCGGCGATGGAACCAAACCGCGAAACTTTGTCTACCGGCAGCGACACTACACATGCCTCAATGTTGCCCTCTTCCGAGGTCAACCAGCAACCGGAAGCGGATGGAAAACGAGGAAGGGAAGACGAATCTGTCACTTCTTCAGGTGTTGCCATTAGCCCTCCCATCATCTCCACCTTCAACCCCCGAAACAGATCCAAAGCTGCTGCTGCTGCTGCTTCAGATCAGTCCGGAAGCCGAAGGCCCAAACTTTCGGGTTATGAGTTTTACGAGAAGGTTCTGGGCTCCCCGAAGTACGTGGTAAGTGAATGTTTCCCCCCAAGTAGAAACTTTGATTTGCTCCCTACAGGTCTGATTTAATTTTGTATTTTGAGAACAAAGATGTTATGTTTATTATTTTTATCATTCTTGATGCAGGTCGCCCCGATGGTGGATGCCAGTGAGCTGGCCTGGCGGTTGCTGAGTCGAAGGCATGGGGCCCAACTGTGCTACTCGCCCATGTTCCACAGTAGCTGTTTCACCAAGGATCCCAAATATCGGAAGGATTCGCTGCAAACGTGCCCGGAGGATCGACCGCTGATAATACAGGTTTGAAACATGCAATAAGATAAATATTTATTCATCTACTTATTCTACAACTTCTGGAATGCCACAAAAATCTAAGACAGCTTATGAATTCAGCTAAATTTTCTTTAGCAACTTTGAAAAATTATATTTTTGTAGGGATTTTCACTTCTCTGGAGGCATTTGTCCCTATTAACGCGCACAAAAGAAATTGATGTACATCTTGATGATTATGTATTTGTATAGAACTAAAGCATGGATCACACAAAATCTGGACGCATTAAAAAGGTCTATCTGTAAACAAAATAAAAATGTTTTGTAGGGTTTTTCATGCAATTTAAAGGAAAAATAATAAAAATATTATTCCGATGATTTTTGATGAAATTTCGAACTTTTCGTCGAGTACCACTCATCATAGTTTGGACACCCTATTCACTGACCTCAGCGGCCATTTTGTTCCACAATCTCTTCATCTCTGTTGCATCCCGAGTCGTCCTACCATTCTTCTTCACTTTCTGCTTGACAATTGCCCAAAATTTTTTCGACAGGGCGGAATTGAGGGCAGTTGGGTGAGTTGATGTCCTTTTCGACAAAATCCACCCGTTGGCCCGATACCACTGTAGTACCTCTTTGTTGTAGGGGCAGCTTGCCAAATCTAGCGAAAACTTTACTGATCCTTTGTGAGATCTAATGTACAGAGGAATACGTTTTCTCAGGCACTCCTCCTTGTACATTTTTAAGTCCATGCTCTTGTTTTTCACAAAAACCGGGGTTTTTCGTCCGCAGCTGCAAATACCTTGCCAGATCAAAAACTTTCTTGCCAACTTATCGGCAATAACGAATTGAACTTGGCGGGGACATCACCCCGACCAGTGGCTTTGTAAAATTTTTGGGCAGGAAGCCGCCCAAAATCAGATTTCACGATTTTTGAACCAGACCACGTCGGGTTTTTGACGTGGGTGTCCAAAATTAGTTTTCGTCTCGCAGCTTCCATTATGTGTAACTTTTTTGGAACAAAACGAATCGTAACGAAATTTTCAGCACTGATAGAGGAAACATTTCCGGACAAAGTACTGTCAAAACATTCCAGATCCG